>NC_135299.1:2456739-2614239 GCF_051311805.1 Agelaius phoeniceus
GGCATTGGGGGGCCACGGGGAGCATTGGGGGGCACGGGGGCGGGGGGGAGCGGGGGGCACGGGGGGCATGGGGGCATCGGGGGCAGAGGAGCCATTGAGGGCATCGGGGGAACGGGGGCACCGGGGGGCGAGAGGGGCATGGGGGCGAGGGGGCGAGGAGGGCACCAGGGTGCACCGGGGCACAGGGGGCACCAGGGGTAGAGGGGCACTGGGGTATAGGGGGCATTGGGGGCACGGGGGGCACGGGGGCATGGGGGCATGGGGGATTGGGGCATTGGGAGGCATTGGGGCATGGGGGGCATTGGGGCATTGGGGGCATGGGGGGCATTGGGGCACTGGGGCACGGGGGCATTGGGGGCATGGGGGCACGGGGGGAGGCGGGGATTGCCAGAGGCCGGGGGTCACCGGGAGACACCGGGAACGACGGGGGCACCAGGGGTACCCCGAGTGTCCCTGTGGGCATTAGGGGTACCCCAAATGTCCCTGAGGGCGCTGGGGATCCCAATGAGTGTCCCAGGGATGCCCCCGAGTGTCCCTGTGGGCATTGTGGGTACCCAAATGTCCCTGAGGGCAGTGGGGGTACCCCAAGTGTCCCTGTGGGTATTGGGGTACCCCAAGTGTCCCCAGAAATACCCCGAGTGTCCCTGTGGATGTTGGGGTCCCATGAATGTCCCTGTGGATGTTGGGGGTACCCCGAGTGTCCCAGAGATACCCTGAGTGTCCCTGCTGGCATCGGGGAGGCCCTGAGTGTCCCTGTGGGCATTAGGTACCCCAAATGTCCCTGAGGGCGCTGGGGATCCCAATGAGTGTCCCAGGGGTAGCCCAAGTGTCCCTGTGGGCATTGGGGGTCCCACGAATGTCCCTGTGGGTTTTGGGGATGCCCCAAATGTCCCCTGTGGGTATCGGGGGTACCCCGAGTGTCCCAGAGATCCCTCAAGTGTCCCTGAGGGCCATTGGGGGGTACCCCAAGTGTCCCTGTGGATATCATGGATCCCCCAAGTGTCCCTGAGGGCATTGGGGATCCGGGGGTGTCCCGTGGGTGTTGGGGGTCCAGGGTGTCCTTCTGGGTATCAGGGGTACCCCGAGTGTCCCCTGTGGGTATCATGGATCCCACGAGTGTCCCTGTGGGCATTGTGGGTACCCAAATGTCCTGAGGGCGCTGGGGATCCCAGTGAGTGTCCCAGGGATACCCCAAGTGTCCCTGTGGGGCATTGGGGCCGGGGGTGTTGGGGGGAACTGGGCATCCAGGGCAGCAAGGGGGCTCGGGGGGGTCAGGGGGTCCAGAAGTGCTGGAGTTCCACGGGTCAGCCACGTCCTGGGGGGGCCAGGAATGAGGGGCTCCGGGGGTGCTGGGGGTGCCAGGAACGAGGGGGCTCTGGGGGTGCCAGGAGCACAGAGATCTGGGGGTGCTGGGGGTGCCAGGAGCACAGAGATCTGGGGGTGCTGGGGAGTCTGGGGTGCCAGGAGCTGGGGGTGCCGGGGGTCCGAGACTCTGGGGGTGCCGGGGGTGCCAAAGCTCTGGGGGTCCCAGGAGAGCGAGGGTCTGGGAGTGCCGGGGGTGCCGGGGCTCTGGGGGTACCAGGGGTCCCAAGAGCTCGGGGGTCCAGGGTTCTGGGGCTCTGGGGGTGCCGGGGGTCCGGGGCTCTGGGGATGCCGGGGTGTGCCAGGGCTCTGGGGGATGCCAGGGGTCCCAAGAGCTCGGGGGTCCAGAGTTCTGGGGGTCTGGGGGGTTCCGGGGGTGCCAGGGCTCTGGGGGTGCCAGGGATTCCCAGGGCTCTGGGGGTGCCGGGGATTCCAGGGGTCCGGGGCTGCCAGGGGTGCCAGGGCTCTGGGGATGCCAGGGGTCCCAAGAGCTCGGGGGTCCAGAGTTCTGGGGGTCTGGGGGTTCCGGGGGTGCCAGGGCTCTGGGGGGTGCCAGGAGCGCGGGGGTCTGGGGGTTCCGGGGGGTCCGGGGCTCTGGGGGTTGCCAGGGCTCTGGGGCTCTGGGGGTTCCGGGGGTCGGGGGCTCTGGGGGTGCCAGGGAGCGCGGGGCTCTGTGACTCTGGGGGTGCCAGGGCCCCGGGCCGAGCCCCCGTACGCACCGATGTCGGCGGTGTCGGGGTGGAACTGGGTGTTGGGTGTAGGTCACGAACTGCAGCTGCCGGTTCAGGTGGTCCAGGTGGGGCGGCGGCCAAGGACAGGTGCGGCTGCCCCTCCCCCCGCAGCGCCACGCCCTCCACCTCGGCCGCCACCGCCAGCGTCCCCAGCGAGGCCGTCAGGTTCACCTGGGGGCGGCACGTCACGGGGGGGGCACGGCAGGGACCCCAAAAACGGGGAGGGGGCGCACGGGGGGGGGGGTGCGCCGACAAACCCGGCGCGGTCACTCCACGGCCCCGCCCACCCCCATTCTCAGTAGCCACGCCACAGATCGGACAGGCCCCGCCTATTCCCAGCAGGCCCCGCCTATTCCCGTCAAGCCACGCCCCCTCGCCCTGACCCCCCCTCGCCCTCACCTGGTACCTGTTCCTGGGCGGCGCCTGCAGCTGAGCCCTGAGGGGGGGGCGCGACACGGGGGTGAGGCCCGGAGACCCCCGCGGGGACCCCCTGACTGTGGCCCTCCCTCAGAGCCACCCGGGGGACCCCCCTGCCCAGGGAGACCCCCCCCCCAACCCTGGGCTGTTCTACTGGGGGGACACCAGGGACACCAGGGGACACTGGGAGAAGCTCCCACACCCCCCAGTTTCCCTGTTCTGTGCCCTCCCCATGCCCCCCTCCCTGACCCGGTGCCCCCCAGCCCCGTGCCCCGCCCTCAGAGCCACCTGGGGGTCCCCCCCTGCCCAGGGACACCCCCCCAACCCTGTGCGGTCTACTGGGGGACACTGGGGGAACTGGGGGACACTGGGAGGAGCTCCCACACCCCCGTTTCCCCCGTTCTGTGCCCTCGCCCCCCCGTGCCCCCGTCCTTAACCCGGTGCCCCCCAACCCCGTGCCCCCCCCCCCGACCCTGTGCTGTTCTACTGGGGGCACTGGGGGCACTGGGAGGAGCTCCCACACCCCCGTTTCTCCATCCTGTGCCCTCCCCATGCCCCCCTCCCTGAGCCGGTGCCCCCCCAGCCCCGTGCCCGTCCCCGCGCCCCCCTCACCGGGCACCAGCACCGTCTGCAGCGGCCGCACCTCCACCCCCTGCGCCGGGTACTCCAGCGGGGAGTTGGCCGGGACGATCAGCAGCCGGTCCGCGGGGGTCTGCACCCTGCGGGGGTGGGTGGGGGGCACCGGGGCTTCAGCGGGGCTCCCGGGGGGTCCCACACCCGCCCAGGGGGTCCCGGCCTCCCCTCCCCGTGCTGGGCGCGGGGTTCCTGCGGTGCCCCGGGGGTCGCTCCCGCTCTGAGTTCCGGGGGGTCGCTCCCGCTCTGAGTTCCGGGGGTCGCTCCCGCTCTGAGTCCCGGGGGTCGCTCCCGCTTTCAGTCCCGGGGGTCGCTCCCAGCTCTGAATCCCGGGGGTCCCTCCGTGCTGATACCTGGGGTCCCTCCCGCTCTGAGCCCCGGGGGTCGCTCCCGCTCTCACTCCCGGGAGTCTCTCCCGCTCTGATTCCCGGGGGTCGCTCCCGGGCTGATTCCCGGGGGTCCCTCCCGCTCTGATTCCCGGGAGTCCCTCCCGGGGGTCGCTCCCGCTTTCAGTCCCGGGGACTCCCGTTCTGAGCCCCGGGGGTCGCTCCTGGGCTGAATCCCGGGGATCCCTCCCGCTCTGAGCCCCGGGGGTCTCTCCCAGGCTGATACCGGGGGTCGCTCCCGCTCTGAGCCCCGGGGTCGCTCCCGGGGGTCGCTCCTGCTTTCAGTCCCGGGGGTCGCTCCCTCTCTGAGCCCCGGGGATCCCTCCTGTTCTGAGCCCCGGGGGTCGCTCCCGTTTTGAGCCCCGGGGGTCCCTCCCGCTCTGAGCCCCGGGGTCGCTCCCGTTTTGAGTCCCGGGGGTCGCTCCCGCTCTGAGCCCCGGGGTCGCTGCCGGGGGTCGCTCCGCGCTCACCGGTTCCGGTAGTTGCGGTACTCGCGCTCCCGCTCCCGCAGCTGCCGCGGCCAGCTCCCCGGGGGCGAAGGCGCTGGCGAAGTCCAACCCCCGCCGGGCCGGGCCCGAAGAGGCGCCGGTGCAGCGGCAGCGCCAGCCCGGGCCTCCGCCTCCGCCTCGCACGAGCAGCCGTTCCTGGGCAGCAGCCTGTCGCGACAGGGGCCGCTGTCACCGACAGCAGCGGCGCAGAGCCGCGCCACGGGGAGCGGCACCGCCCTGGCACCGCCCTGGCACCGCCCTGGCACCTCCTGTCCCCACCTGGCACCGCCCTGGCACCGCCCTGGCACCTCCTGTCCCCGCTGGCACCGCCCTGGCACCGCCCTGGCACCTCCTGTTCCCACCTGGCACCGCCCTGGCACCGCCCTGGCACCTCCTGTCCCTGTCTGTCCCCGCTGGCACCGCCCTGGCACCTCCTGTCCCCACCTGGCACCGCCCTGGCACCGCCCTGGCACCGCCCTGGCACCTCCCGTCCCTGCCTGGCACCGCCTGGCACCTCCTGTCCCCGCCTGGCACCGCCCTGGCACCGCCCTGGCACCGCCCTGGCACCTCCCGTCCCTGCCTGGCACCGCCCTGGCACCTCCTGTCCCCGCCTGGCACCGCCCTGGCACCTCCTGTCCCCGCCTGTCCCCGCCCTGGCACCTCCCGTCCCTGCCTGGCCACCGCCCCTGGCACCACCCCGACCCCTCCCGTCCCTCGCTGTCCCCACGTGTCACCCCCCTGGCAGCTGCTGCCACCTTCCAGCCCCCCCTGCCGCTCCCCCTCAGCTCTGATCCACCCTGGCACCACCTTTGGCACCGCCCTGGCACCGCCCATCGCCCCTGCCCCGCTGCCCCCAACACCCCACCCTGCGGTGCCCCCATTTTTGGGTGCCCTCACCCACGGGTGCCCCTTGGGAGCCACAGCCCCGTCCTGGGGTGCCCTCAACCCCGAGTGCCCCCACCCTTGGGTACCCCCACCCTGAAGGTGCCACCCTCCCAGTGCCCCCCACCCTTGGGTACCCCTTCGGTGCCCCCCACTCTTGGGTACCCCACCCTTGGGTGGCCCCCACCCCCCCGGTGCCCCAGCCCCGGGGTTCCCAGGCCCCAAACCATGGGTGCCCCCCACCCCTGGGTGCCCCCTCCTTACTCCATGACCTCCTCCTTGACCCGGAAGGGCACGTGGGGGTAGGCGCGGCCGGGGGGGGCCAGGGGGGGCGGCAGCCGCTCGGGGGGGGGGCGGCGCAGGTCCACGCTGGGGGGGCCCTTGGGGACCCAGAGGTGCAGGAAGAGCGCGGCCAGCGAGGCCGAGGCCACCAGCAGCAGGCACAGAGCCCGCTGCGCCCCCCGCATCCTGCCTGGGGACAGCGACAGGGACAGGGTCACTGCAGGGACCCACAGTGCCCCCAGTGTCACTGCAGGGACCCCCCGCATCCTGCCTGGGGACAGCGACAGGGTCACTGCAGGGACCCACAGTGCCCCCCAGTGTCACCGCGGGGACCTCCAATGCCCCCCAGTGTCACTGCAGGGACCCCCAATGCCCCCCAGTGTCCCCCAGTGTCACCGCGGGGACCCCCGCATCCTGCCTGGGGACAGCGACAGGGTCACCGCGGGGACCCACAGTGCCCCCAGTGCCCCCAGTGTCACTGCAGGGACCCCCAGTGCCCCCCAGTGCCCCCCAGTGCCCCCCAGTGTCACTGCAGGGACCCCCAGTGCCCCCCAGTGCCCCCCAGTGCCCCCCAGTGTCACTGTAGGGACCCCCACATCCTGCCTGGGGACAGGGACAGGGTCACCGCCGGGACCCCCAATGCCCCCAGTGCCCCCCAGTGTCACTGCGGGGACCCCCAATGCCCCCCAGTGCCCCCCAGTGTCACTGCAGGGACCCCCAGTGTCCCCCAGTGTCACCGCAGGGACCCCCGCATCCTGCCTGGGGACAGGGACAGGGTCACTGCAGGGACCCTGGGGCGACCCAGCCCCTCCCAGTAACACCCAGTGCCCCCCAGTGTCACCAGTGTCACTGCAGTGCCTCCGGGGTAAGCCAGCCCCTCCCAGTGCCCCTGGGACAGGCCAGCTCCTCCCAGTGCCCCCCAGTACAACCCAGCTCCTCCCAGTAACACCCAGTACAACCCAGCCCCTCCCAGTGACAGCAGCCTCACCAGTGCCCCCCAGTACAACCCAGCCCCTCCCATTGACCCCCAGTGTCACCAGTGTCCCCCCGGGGCCCCTGGGGTGAGCCAGCCCCTCCCAGTGTCCCCCAGTACAACCCAGCCCCTCCCAGTGTCCCCCAGTACAACCCAGCCCCTCCCAGTGCCCCCCCAGGGCAGCCCAACCCCTCCCAGTGTCACCAGCGCCCCCAGTGCCCCCTCGGTGCCCCCAGTACAACCCAGCCCCTCCCAGTGACCCCCAGTGCCCCCCCGGTGCCCCCAGGGCGAGCCAACCCTCCCAGCTCCTGCCAGTGACCCCCAGTGTCCCCCAGTGACCCCCAGTACAACCCAGACCCTCCCAGTGCCCCCTCGGTGCCCCCAGTACAACCCAGCCCCTCCCAGTGACCCCCAGTGCCCCCCCCGGTGCCCCCAGGGCGAGCCAACCCTCCCAGCTCCTGCCAGTGACCCCCAGTGTCCCCCAGTGACCCCCAGTACAACTCAGCCCCTCCCAGTGTCCCCAGTGTCACCAGGGCAACCCAGCCCCTCCCAGCTCCTCCCAGTGACACCCAGCCCCTCCCAGTACAACCCAGACCCTCCCAGTGCCCCCCAGTGCCCCCAGTACAACCCAGCCCCTCCCAGTGTCCCCCAGTGTCACCAGTGCCCCCAGGGCAAGCCAGCTCCTCTCAGCGTCCCCAGTGTCACCAGGGCAACCCAGCCCCTCCCAGCTCCTGCCAGTGATGCCCTGAGCCTCCCAGTGACAGCAGTGACAGCAGTGTCACCAGTGCCCCCAGTACAACCCAGACCCTCCCAGTGCCCCCAGTACAACCCAGCCCCTCCCAGTGCCCCCAGTACAACCCAGACCCTCCCAGTGACCCCCAGTGCCCCCAGTACAACCCAGACCCTCCCAGTGCCCCCCAGTGCCCCAAGTACAACCCAGACCCTCCCAGTGCCCCCCAGTGCCCCCAGTACAACCCAGTCCCTCCCAGTGCCCCCAGTACAACCCAACTCCTCCCAGTGCCCCCCAGTGCCCCCAGTACAACCCAGACACTCCCAGTGCCCCCAGTACAACCCAACTCCTCCTAGTGCCCCCCAGTGCCCCCAGTACAACCCAGACCCTCCCAGTGCCCCCCAGTGCCCCCAGTACAACCCAGCCCCTCCCAGTGCCCCCAGTACAACCCAGACCCTCCCAGTACAACCCAGACCCTCCCAGTGCCCCCCAGTGCCCCCAGTACAACCCAGCCCCTCCCAGTACCCCCCAGTACAACCCAGACCCTCCCAGTGCCCCCCAGTGCCCCCAGTACAACCCAGTCCCTCCCAGTGCCCCCAGTACAACCCAACTCCTCCCAGTGCCCCCAGTACAACCCAGACACTCCCAGTGCCCCCAGTGCCTCCTGCTGCCACCCAGCATCCCCAGTACAAACCAGTGCCCACAGCACCTCCCAGTACAAACCAGTGTCCACAACACCTCCCAGTACAAACCAGTGCCCACAGCACTTCCCAGGGACTCCCAGTAACTCCCAGTACAAACCAGTGCCCACAGCACCTCCCAGTACAAACCAGTGCCCACAGCACTCCCCAGGGACTCCCAGTACAAACCAGTGCCGCCAGTGCCGTGCACCATCCCTCAGTCCCTGCTCTGCCTCCAGCACTCCCATGTCCCAGTTCATCCCAGTTCATCCCAGTACCCCCCCAGTTCCCCCTTTCTGCTGTGCTTGGATCCCTCCATCCCTCCCCAGTGCTCCCAGTGCTCCCAGTGCCCCCAATTCTCCCAGTGTCCCTAATTCTCCCAGTGCAAACCAGTGCCCCCAATTCTCCCAGTGTCCCCAATTCTCCCAATATCTCCCAGTTCTCCCAGTGCTCCCAGTACCCCCCGTGCCCTCACCTGGGGGTGGGCGCAGCTCCGGGGGGCTCAGCCCTCCCTCATGGCTCTGCCCCCGCAGCACCGGCCTGGGGACACGGGGACAGTGTCGGGGCGGGGGGGCCGCACCCCGGGATCCCCCCCACCCCCCCCGGGGTGTGGCCGCACCGGGGCCGCCCCCGCCCCTCCCGGGGCTCCCCTCGAGGGCTCGGCCAAGGCAGGGCCCGGGGCAGACGTGACGTGGGAGGGGCTGGGGGTACCGGGGGGCCCGGGGGGGGGGGCAGGGAGGGGCCTGGGGGTACCGGGGGGGGGCTCGGGGGATGCGGGGCTCGGGGGGGCTGGGACTGTTCGGGCAGCGGGGCCCGGGGATGCGGGGATGCCGGGGGGGCCCGCGGGATGCGGGGGGTGCCGCGGGATGCGGGGTTTGGGGGTGTCTGGGGCCAGAGGCGGCGATGTCGCAGCCGCGGGGCAGCGGCAGGTGCCATCCATCCCCCATCGCGACACGTCGCGACAGGAGCGGCCCCGGCCCTACCTGGCTCCGCTGGCGGATCCCGGCGCTCCGCGGCCGCAAGCGGCACCGGCACCGGAGCGGGCGGCGAGGGCGCCCCCGGCGGCCCCGGTGTGGAACGGCACCGCCGCAGCCCCGGGAGGGGCGGGGCGAGGGTGCGGGGGGGGGGGAGAGGCGGCGGAGGGGGGGAGGGGCGGGGGGGGGGTCGGGCCGGGATCAGCCCCCCCGGTGCGGCGGCCTCAGGCAGCGCTTTGTGCCCACGCGCGGGGCGCACAACGGCCCCATTGACCGGGGGGCGCGGGGGGGCCCGGCCCGGGCTCTGCCGGCACCGGGAGGGGGCGGGGGCTCGGAGCTGGGGGGGGTGGGCAGACTCGGGGGGCTGCCAGGGGGGTGAGGGAGCGAGGAGGGGTCCCGAGAGCTCAGGGGTCCTGGGGGCTGAGGAGTGCCGGGGGCTCAGGGGTCTCAGGGGTCCCGGGGGAGCTGAGGGGTCCCGGGGAGCTCAGGGGTCCTGGGGGGCTCAGGGGCCTGGGGGGCTCAGGCGTCCCGGGGGGCTGAGGGGTCCCGGGGGTCTCAGGGGTCCCGGGGGGCTCGGAGCGGTTTGGGCGGGGTCAAGAGGATGCCGGATCAGCAGAGGGGGCTCCAGGGCTGGGGAATGGCGCCGGGGCCGGCCCCGCTCGCTCGGGGTCCCCGCCCGTCCCTCCCCGCCGAGCCCCCTCCCGGTTCCGGTAATCACGTGATCCCCCCGGGATGCTCGGCGCTCTCGGCCAATCAGCGCGCGGGGATCGCCTGCATCCCGCTCGGCCAATGGGGAACCGCCAGGCCTTACGTCATGGCGGCCGGCCGCGCCCCGCCTCGCCATTGGCTGCCGCCCGCGCGGGCTCCGGCCAATCGCCGCGGGCCGCGGCCTCGCAACCACCTCGCCCCCGCGGCCTCACAAGCGGCGGCGTCATCCCCGCCCGTTGACCAATCAGAGCCGCGCTTGGCTTTGACAGGCAGCCAGCCGGACCAATCGCGGCCCGGAGCAGCGGGGCTGGGGCGGGCGCAGGGAGGTGCGGGCGGAAGCGGAAGCGGCGGCGGCGGGGGAAGATGGCGGCGCGGCGGGGCCCGGGGCCGGTGGCGGCGCTGGCGCTGCTGGCGCTGCTCGGCCCGGGGTGGCCCCTCCGCGGGGCCCGGGCCGCGCTCAACCTGCAGGAGCTCAGCGAGCTCAAGTACGGCCTCGAGATCCTGGCCGAGCCCGTGCTGGCCGGGCAGGTGCGCCGCGGTACCGGGGCCAACGGCTGGGGGAGGGGGAGGCGGGCGGCGTCCCGGCGGCGCTACCGGGAGCGGCGGACCGGCCATGGGACTGCCGAGGAGCGGGGCACCGGCTGCGGGTCAGGAGGGCCGCCCGCGGGGGGGGCTACGGGCACCGGGGGCACCTGTCCGGGGGCGGACCGGGGCGGGGCTCCGGTCTAGGGATGAACCGGGCGTCCCGGTCTGGGGCTGTACCGGTCCCGGCGCACGTCCCGGGGCACCGGTCAGGGGCTGAACCGGGGCCAGGGGAACCGCTCAGCGGATGAACCGGCCCCGAGGCACCGGCCAGGGGGGGAACCGGGCCCGTGCCCCCGGCTGAGCTCCTCACCGGGGCTCGTTCCGGGGCCGGCGGCAGCCGCCGGGCAGTGGAACGCTGCCGGGGGTCCCTGCAGGGGCCGGGAGCGCCCGTTCGGGGCGGGAACGGGGCCGGGGGCACCGGTCCGGGGCCAGGGGGTCCCGGGCAGGGGCGGGCTCGGGGGCGCTGCTGGGGCTGATCCAGGGCCGGGGGCACCGGGCAGGGCTCGGGGGGGGTCCCGGGCACGGACAGGGGCTGAGCCCGGCCGGGGCTCAGCGGCTCCAGGGGCTCGGGGGGTTCCGGGCAGGGCCGGTCTCGGTGTCCCGGGAAGGGCCCGGGGTCCCGGGCAGGGGACACGGGCCGGGGCTCACCGGCTTCGGGGGCACCGGGCCGGGATCGGGGGCGCTGCCGGGGCTGACTCGGGGCCGGGGGCACCGGGCAGGGCCGGGCTCAGGGGTACGGGCTGGGCTCGGGTGAGTCCCGGGCCAGGCTCGGGGCCCCGGGCAAAGTCTGAACCCAGCCGGGCCTCAGCGGCTCCAGGGCCTCGGGACGGTCCCGGGCTGGGCTCGAGGGCACCGGGCTGGGCTCGGGGGGAAGTCCCGGGCTGGGCTGGGCTCGGAGGGGGTCCCGGGGAGGGGGCACGGGCCGGGGCTCGGCGGCTCCGGGGGCTCGGGAGGGTCCCGGGCTGGGCAGGGCTCGGGGGGGTCCCGGGCAAAGTCTGAGCCCGGCGGGGACTCAGCGACTCTGGGGGCTCGGGACGGTCCCGGGCTGGGCTCGGGGTTCCAGGCAGGGCCGGGGCTCATTGGCCTCGGTGTCCCGGGGGGTTCGTGGGCCAGGCTCGGGGTCCCGGGCCGGGTTCAGGGGGTCCCGGGCAGGGTTCAGGGGTTCCCAGGCAGGGCTCGGGTTCCCGGGCAGGGTTCAGGGAGATCCTGGGCCGGGCTCGGGTTCCCGGGCTGGGCTCGGGTTCCCGAGCAGGGGCTCAGGGGGGTCCCGGGCTGGGCTCGGGTTCCCGGGCAGGGTTCAGGGGGTCCCGGGCAGGGTTCAAGGGGTCCCGGGCAGGGTTCAGGGGGTCCCAGGCAGGGTTCAGGGGGGTCCCGGGCAGGGTTCAGGGGGATCCTGGGCCAGGCTCGGGTTCCCGGGCTGGGCTCGGGTTCCCGGGCAGGGTTCAGGGGTTCCCGGGCAGGGCTCGGGTTCCCGGGCAGGGTTCAGGGGTTCCCGGGCAGGGTTCAGGGGGTCCCGGGCAAGGTTCAAGGGGTCCCGGGCAGCGGCTCAGGAGGATCCTGGGCAGGGTTCAGGGGTTCCCGGGCAGGGTTCAGGGGGATCCTGGGCCAGGCTCGGGTTCCCGGGCAGGGCTCAGGGGTTCCCGGGCAGGGTTCAAGGGGTCCCGGGCAGGGGCTCAGCCCGGCCAGGGCTCCTCGGTCCCGGTATCCCGGGGTGGTGGGGGGCTCCCGCTCGCTCCGTACCTGTGTCGTGCGGAGCGGCTCCGTGCCTGGGGGGGCCGTGCCAGATGTTCCGGATGTGTGTGGGGTGGCGTGGGGGGGGGAGGGGACGCTTGTTTCACTTTCGGGTTCCCCAATCCGGGGGGGGGTCACGGCCCCCGCTGCCCCGGGGGCTCCTCCAGAGGATTTGGGGGGGTCCAGAGGTTTTGGGGAGGGTCCAGAGCCCCCCCCGCAGCTGCTGGGGCAGCGCCAGGCCCGTCCTGTGGCCCCCCCCCCCCCTCCATGTGACAGCGACAGGGACAGGGACAGGGTGGGGGCTGGGCCGGATGCGGTTTGTCTGGGCTGGGAGGGGGGGGGGAAAGGGTTGGGGGGGTCTGTCCCGTCCCATCCGGGGGGGTTTTGGGGTCACCTGGGGGCACTTTGGGGTCCCTGGGGCGTCTGTGGGGTCACCAGGGGGGCTTTGGGGTCACTGGAAGGGGTTTTGGGGTCACTGATTGAGTCTGTGGGGTCTCTCGGGGGCTTTGGGGTCACTGGAAGGGGTTTTGGGGTCACTGATTGAGTCTGTGGGGTCTCTCGGGAGCTATGGGGTCCTAGGGGGGCTTTGGGGTCACTGGGGGAGTCTGTGGGGTCACCAGGGGGGCTTTGGGGTCACTGGAAGGGGTCACTGGGGTCTGCAGGGTCTCTCGGGTGTCTGGGGGGTCTCCAGGGGGGCTTTGGGGTCACTGGAAGGGGTTTTGGGGTCACTGATTGAGTCTGTGGGGTCTCTCTGGGGCTATGGGATCACTGGGGGAGTCTGGAGGGGGCTTTGGGGTCCCAGGGGTGTCTGTGGGGTCCCTGTGGAGTCTGTGGGGTCCTCAGAGGGCTCTCCCCAAGGGGTGCAGAGCCCCGGGGAGTGTTTGGGGGTGCCAGGGGGGCTCTTTAGGGGTGCCAGGGTGGGCTCTGGGTGGGGGCCCTTTAGGGGTGTCAGAGGGTGTTTGGGGGTGCCAGGGTGGGTTCTTTAAGGGTGCTGGGGGTGCTCTGGGCTGGCAGGGGGTGCCAGGGACTCTTTAGGGGTGCCAGGGGGGCTCTTTAGGGGTGCCAGGGGCTCTTTAGGGGTGCCAGGGGGGCTCTTTATGGGTGCCAGGGTGGGCTCTGGGGTTCCAGGGGGGTTCCTTAGGGGTGCCAGGGGTTGTTTGGGGGGCTCTTTATGGGCACCAGGGGCTCTTTAGGGGTGCCAGAGTGGGCTCTGGGGTTTCAGGGGGGCTCTTTAGGGGTTCCAGGGGCTCTTTAGGGGTTCCAGGGGCTCTTTAGGGGTGCCAGGGGTTGTTTGGGGGGCTGTTTTGGGGTGCCAGGGGCTCTTTAGGGGTACCAGGGGTTGTTTAGGGATGCCAGGGGTTGTTTGGGGGGCTCTTTATGGGCGCCAGGGGCTCTTTAGGGGTGCCAGGGGTTGTTTGGGGGGCTCTTTAGGGGTGCCAGGGGCTCTTTAGGGGTGCCACAGTGCCCTGACCCCGTGCCCGCAGCGCCAGGACGTGGTGACGGTGGCATCCCGCTTCAAGCAGCTCTACGAGTGCCACCTGCCCCCCGCGGCCGTGGGACCCCCCCCGGGCCCCCCCCGGGACCCCCGCGCCTACAACGGCTCCGGCGTGGCCGAGCTGCTGCGGCCCATGGGCACAGCGCCCTGCCTGGTCAAGGTGGGCACCTGAGGGGGCATGGGGGGCACAGAGGGGGCACAGGGGGGGCACAGCACCCTGCCTGGGCAAGGTGGGCATGGGGGGGCATGGGGGGCACAGAGGGGGCACAGCACCCTGCCTGGTCAAGGTGGGCATGGGGGGCACAGGGGGGCACAGCACCCTGCCTGGTCAAGGTGGGCATGGGGAGGGCACAGGGGGGCACAGCACCCTGCCTGGTCAAGGTGGGCATTGGGGGGCATGGGGGGCACAGCACCCTGCCTGGTCAAGGTGGGCACCTGAGGGGGCACAGGGGGCACAGAGGGGGCACAGCACCCTGCCTGGTCAAGGTGGGCATTGGGGGCACAGGGGGGCACAGCACCCTGCCTGGTCAAGGTGGGCATGGGGGGCACAGGGGGGCACAGCACCCTGCCTGGTCAAGGTGGGCACCAAAGGGGGCACAGCACCCTGCCTGGTCAAGGTGGGCATGGGGGGACATGGGGGGCACAGCACCCTGCCTGGTCAAGGTGGGCATGGGGGTGCCAGGGGGCACGGGGAGTGATGGGGGCACAGGGGGGCACCACCTCCTGTCTGATCAAAGTGGGCATCAGGAGGGCACAGGGGACATAGGGGGGTGTCAGGGGGGCACAGCACCCTGCCTGCTCAAGGTGGGCACTGGGCACCAGGGGGGCACCAGGGGGGCATGGGGAGTGATGGCGGCACAGGGGGCACTGTGCCCTGCCTGCTCAAGGTGGGCACTGGGCACCAAGGGGGCATGGGGAGTGATGGGGGCACAGGGGGCACTGGGCCCTGCCTGCTCAAGGGGGGCACGGGGGAGCAAGGGAGGTGCCAGGGGGCACAGCGAGTTCCAAGTGGGCACCACGCCCTTCCTGCTCAAGGTGGGAGCAGGGGGCACAGGGTAGGAGCATGGGGGGTGATCAAGGTGGGCATGGGGGGTGCCAGGGGGTATGGGTGGCACGTGGGGCACAGCGCCCTGCCTGCTCAAGGTGGGCACAGGGGCATGGGGGGCACAGGGAGTGATGGGGGGCATGGAGGGCACCACGCCCTGCCTGCTCAAGCTGGGCACGGGGGATGCCAGGGGACACGGGGGGTGCCAGGGGGGCACAGAGGGTGCCAAGGGGGCACTGCCATGCCCCACCCTCAGCCCCTTCCCCTTTCCCCAGACCAAGGACTGGTGGACGTACGAGTTCTGCTACGGGCGGCACATCCAGCAGTACCACCTGGAAGGTGACGCTGGGCACAGGGCGGGCACAGGGCGGCCCTGAGGACCCCTCCCCCCCTCAGTCTGTGCCCACCGTGTGCCCACCCCTCCCTCAGAGTCTGAGATCAAGGGCGATGTCCTGGTGCTGGGCTATTACCAGTCTGCCTTCGACTGGGACGACGAGACTGCCAAGGTGGGTGTGCCCCGCCCTGGGCACAGCAGGGCTGTCCCGTGCCCACCCCGTGCCCACCCTGTGCCCACCCACCCCTGCAGGCCTCCAAGCAGCACCAGCTGAGGCGCTACCACAGCCAGAGCTACGTCAACGGCTCCCGCTGCGACCTGACCGGGAGAGCCCGCGAGGCCGAGGTCCGGGTAAGGATGGGGGCATGGAGGGCACAGCACCAGGAGTGGGCAAGGTGGGCATGGAGGGCACAGCACCAGGACTGGGCAAGGTGGGCATGGGGGGCACAGCATCAGGACTGGGCAAGGTGGGCATGGGGGGTACAGGGGGGGCACAGCACCAGGACTGGGCAAGGTGGGCATGGGGGGCACAGGGGGCACAGCACCAGGACTGAGCAAGGGGGGCATGGGGGATGCCAAGGGGGCACAGCACCAGGACTGAGCAAGGGGGGCTTGGAGGGCACAGGGGGCACAGTACCCTGCCTGATCAAGGTGGGCATGGAGGGCACAGGGGACACAGCACCCTGCATGATCAAGGTGGGCACCAAGGGGTGCCAAGGGGCATGGGGGGCATGGAGGGTTCCAGGAGGGCACTGCCCCATGCCTCATCAAGGTGGGCACTGGGGGCACTGGGGGGGCACTGAGGGGCACCCTGGGCAGGGCAGGGCAGGGCCTCACCCCGGGGCCGTGCCCGCAGTTCCTGTGCGAGGAGGGCACGGGTGATTACATCGCCCGCGTGGACGAGCCGCAGTCGTGCCAGTACGTGCTGACCGTGCACACCACGCGCATCTGCCACCACCCCTTCCTGCGCCCGGCCCCGGGGCTGGCACCGCAGCCCATCCGCTGCCAGCCCGCCCTCTCGCCCGCCCAGTACGTCCAGTACGTGCGTGCCCAAGTCTGTGAGTACCAGGGAGCCCTGGGGGGGTGCTGGGTACGGGGCTGTGAGCTGGGGCTGGCACTGAGCCCTGGTGCGGGGCTGGCACTGTCACCCCAGCCTGGTGCAGGGCTGGCACTGTCACCCCAGCCTGGTGCTGGCACTGAGCCCTGGTGCGGGGCTGGCACTGTCACCCCAGCCTGGCACTGGCACTGAGCCCTGGTGCGGGGCTGGCACTGTCACCCCAGCCTGGCACTGGCGCTGGTCTCTCCATCCTTGGGCTGGCACTGTCACCCCAGCCTGGCACTGGCCCCTCCATCCTTGGGCTGGCACTGTCCCTTCCAGCCTAGAGCTGGCACTGTTCTTTCCAGTCTACAGCTGGCACTGGCCCCTCCTTCCCAGAACTGGCTCTGTCCCCTCCAGCCTGGCCCTGTCCCTTCCATCCCAAGGCTGGCACTGTCCCTTCCATCCCAGGATTGGCACTGTCCCCTCCAGCCTGGCCCTGTCCCATCCGTCCTGGTGCTGTCTCCTCCATCCTAGAGATGGCACTGTCCCCTCCATCACTGGGCTGGCACTGTCACCTTCCTGACCCTGTCCCCTGGGGCTGGCACTGGGACTGGCACTGTTCCCTCTGTGCCAGGGCTGGCCGTGTCCCCTCGGATACAGGACTGCCACGGTGCCCTGCAGCGTGGAGCTGGGGCTGTCCCCCAGCCATGCTGACCCTGTCCCCAGCTGTCCCTGTGTCCCCAGCCATGCTGTCCCTGTCCCCAGCTGTCCTTGTCCCCAGCTGTCCCTGTGTCCCCAGCTGTCCCTGTCCCCAGCTGTCCCTGTCCCCAGCTGTGCTGTCCCCATCCCCAGCTGTCCCTGTGTCCCCAGCTGTGCTGTCCCTGTCCCCAGCCGTCCTTGTCCCCAGCTGTCCCTGTGTCCCCAGCTGTCCCTGTGTCCCCAGCCATGCTGTCCCTGTCCCTGTGTCCCCAGCTGTCCCTGTCCCCAGCTGTCCCCGTCCCCAGCTGTCCCTGTGTCCCCATCCCCAGCTGTCCCCGTCCCCAGCTGTCCCTGTGTCCCCAGCCGTGCTGTCCCTGTCCCCAGCCGTGCTGTCCCTGTCCCTGTGTCCCCAGCCATGCTGTCCCTGTCCCCAGCTGTCCCTGTGTCCCCAGCCGTGCTGTCCCCGTCCCCAGCTGTCCCCGTCCCCAGCTGTCCCTGTCCCCAGCTGTCCCTGTCCCCAGCTGTCCCTGTCCCCATCCCCAGCTGTCCCTGTCCCCAGCTGTCCCTGTGTCCCCAGCTGTGCTGTCCCTGTCCCCAGCTGTCCCTGTGTCCCCAGCCATGCTGTCCCTGTCCCTGTGTCCCCAGCTGTCCCCATCCCCAGCTGTCCCTGTCCCCAGCTGTCCCTGTCCCCAGCTGTCCCTGTGTCCCCAGCTGTCCCCGTCCCCAGCTGTCCCTGTCCCCAGCTGTCCCTGTGTCCCCAGCTGACACCAAGAGGAAGGTGGAGGAGATCTCGGAGGAGCTGCGCACGTTGGACACGCGGCTCTGGAGTGACAGGGACAGCTCTGAGCCGCCCTCGCAGAGCCCCAGGGGCACCCAGGAGGGTATGGCCCTGTCCCCTCCTCGCTGTGACAGCGCTGCCACTGTCCCCTCTCCCTCTGGGACCCCCCCAGTGGCAGCTGTGTCCCCCCTGTGGCAGCTGTGTCCCCTCCTGTGGCAGGGAACCAGCCAGAGCCAGCGCAGGATGTGACAGCTGGGGAGCAGGAGGTGACAGCCACAGCCAGTGCCCAGCGGGACAGCACCAGGGTGAGTCCCAGTGGCCCTGGGGACATTCTGGGGTCACTTTGGGGGGGTTTGAGTCCTGCTCCATCCCCTGTGTCCTCCCTGCAGGAGCCGTCCCCGAGGGCAGCTGGCGGTCGGGCAGCCGGTGAGTCCTGGGGTGTCCTCCCCGTGCCACCTCCGTGCCCACCCTGTGTCCCCCATGTTCCCCATGTCACCTCCGTGCCCACCCTGTGTTCCCCATGTTCCCCATGTCACCTCTGTGCCCACCCTGTGTCCCCCGTGCCACCTCCGTGCCCACCCTGTGTTCCCTGTGCCACCTCCGTGCCCACCCTGTGTTCCCTGTGCCACCTCCGTGCCCACCCTGTGTCCCCCATGTTCCCCATGTCACCTCCGTGCCCACCCTGTGTTCCCTGTGCCACCTCTGTGCCCACCCTGTGTCCCCCATGTCACCTTCACCCCTTGTCCCCCATGCCCCCCCTGTGTCCCCCATGTCACCCCTATGCCCCCCATCGCCCCCATGTCACCCCGGTGTCCCCCATGCCCCCATGTCACCTCCACCCTGTGTCCCCCATGCTCCCCCTGTGTCCCCCATGTCACCCCCATGCCCCCCATCGCCCCCATGTCACCCCCATGTCCCCCATGCCCCCATGTCACCTCCACCCTGTGTCCCCCATGCTCCCCCTGTGTCCCCCATGCCCCCATGTCACCCCCATGCACCCCTTGTGTCCCCGTGTCACCCCCATGCACCCCTTGTGTCCCCGTGTCACCCCCATGCCCCCCCTGTGTCCTCCATGTCACCCCCATGCCCGCCCCGTGTCCCTCATGCCCCCATGTCACCTCCACCCTGTGTCCCCCATGTCACCTCGGTGCCCACCCCATGTCCCCCGTGTCACTCCCATGCCCCCTGTGTCCCCTATGTCACCCCCATGTCATCTCCATGCCCCTCTGTGTCCCCCATGTCACCTCCACCCTGTGTCCCCCATGTTCCCCATGTCACCTCCATGCCCCCCCTGTGTCCCCCATGTCACCCCCATGCCCCCTGTGTCCCCCATGTCACCTCCACCCTGTGTCCCCCATGTTCCCCATGTCACCTCCATGCCCACCCTGTGTCCCCCATGTCACCCCCATGCCCACCTTGTGTCCCCCATGCCACCCCCATATCCACCCTGTGTCCTCCATGTCACCCCCATGCCCACCCTGTGTCCCCATGCCCTCATGCCACCTCCGTGCTCACCCTGTGTCCCCCATGTCACCTCCATATCCACCCCCATGCCCACCCTGTGTCCCCCATGTCACCCCCATGCCCCCTGTGTCCCCCATGCCCTCTCCATGCTCACCCCGTGTCCCCCATGTCACCCCCCTGTGCCCCCCGTGCCCCCTGGCACTGCCACCCCCCTGCAGACCCACGCAAGATCCACTTCAAGGTGATCCGGAGCCCCGGGGACCTGCTGCAGTTCATCGAGGAGCTCAAGGAGACCACCAGGAAGGTGGGCACCCCCCCATGCCCCCCCTCGGGCCCCCCCGTGCCTCAGTTTCCCCCTGAGCCCCCTCCCTCTGCCTCAGGCCAAGGAGAAGGCGAGCGAGGAGGAGGAGGAGGAGGAGGAAGCAGCCAAAGCTGCCCCAGCCCCACCTGGCCCTGCAGAGCCCCCCAGCCCCGAGGCCCTGCCTGGCCCCAAGGCCCCTCCCACGGGGGGGGAGGAGGAGGAGGAGGATGAGGATGAAGATGAGGATGAGGAGGAGGAGGCAGGGCCGCTGCTGGCGGGGCTGGAGCTGCTGCCACGGGAGCAGGTGGCGAGGCTGAAGGAGGAGGTGAAGAACCAGATGGAGCAGGAGTTCGACAGCATCATCAGCGAGGTGGGGACCCCTGGGACCCCCATTGGCTGGGCTGGGACCCCCAGAGGGGCTGGGACCCCCATTGGGGACCCCCTGGCTGAGCTGGGACCCCTGAGGGGCTGGGACCCCCATTGGGGACCCCCTGGCTGGGCTGGGACCCCCTGAGGGACACTGGGACCCCCCCTGACCATGCTGGGATCCCCAGAGGAGCACTGGGACCCCCTGATGGGGCTGGGACCCCCAAAGGGGCACTGGGACCCCCTGGCTGTGCTGGGACCCCCACAGGGACCATGCTGGGACCCCCCTGGCTGTGCTGGGGACCCCCTGGTTGGGCTGGGGACCCCGTGAGAGGGTTGAGACCCCCTGGCTGGGCTGGGACCCCCACAGAAGCACTGGGACCCCCCTGCTTGGGCTGGGACCCTTTGATGAAGCCAGGACCCCCACAGTGGCACTGGGACCCTCTGGCTGGTCTGGGACCCCCATAGAAGCACTGGGACCCCCCTGACCATGCTGGGACCCCCACAGGGGCACTGGGACCCCCCCCTGGCTGTGCTGGGGAGCCCCTGGGAGGGTTGGGGCTCCCCTGGCTGGGCTGGGGACCCTGTGGGATGGCCAGGGCTGCCCTGCAGAGGTGGGGACAGCCTGGGGACCCCTTTCTGGCCCCACTGCTCGGGTCCGTGCTGGCCAGGCTGGCGAACCCACCCCAAACCCGGCCTGAACCTGCCCCGAACCCGCCCTGAACAGGGCCCGAACCCGGCCCGAACCTGCCCCGAGCCCGGCCTGAACCTGCCCCGAACCTGCCCCGAGCCCGGCCCGAACCTGCCCCGAGCCCGGCCCGAACCCGCCCCGAACCCGCCCCGAGCCCGGCCCGAACCTGCCCCGAACCCGGCCCGAATCTGCCCCGAACCCGGCCCGAATCTGCCCCGAACCCGGCCCGAACCTGCCCCAAACCCGGCCCGACCCCTCCCGGTGCAGGTGGAGGAGGAGCTGGAGACCGAGGGGCTCAAGGGCGAGTTCGACCGGAGCCGCGCCACGCGCACCCTGGCGAGCACCCTGAGCCGCCTGATGGAGCGGCTGGACCGGGCCGAGCCCCGGCGCGACCCCTCCGAGCCCCGGCGCGACCCCTCCGGGGGCCGCAGAGAGGAGGAGGAGGAGGAGGAAGAGGAAGAGGAGGAGGAGGGAGCCGCGAGGAAGGGCAGCAGCCCCCGGGTGCCCAAGGACGGGCGGGTGCGGGTGCGGATGGGCAGGGTCGGGAGCCGCGCCGCCCCTCAGGAGCGGGAGCCCCCCCGGGGCAAGCAGGAGCCCCCCCGGGAGGATCGGGAGCCCCCCCGGGAGAAGCAGAGCCCCCCGCAGGTGGAGAACGAGGTGCGGGAGCTGCTGGCCAAGGAGGGGCTGCGCGCCGAAGGTATGAGGGGGGGTCCTGAGGGGATGGGGGGTGAGCGCCCCCCGCCCCAAATCAACCCCCCCCGGGCCCCCTCCGCAGGGAAAATCGAGATCAAGATCGTGACGGCGTCGTCGGGGGGCGAGGAGGAGGAGGGGGCGCAGTGGCTGTCGGAGGAGGATTCGCGGAGCCTGAAGGAGATTTTCCTCAGCATCCTGGTGAGGGGGCGGGGGGGGATGCGAGGGGATGGGGAGGGGCTTCCAGGGGAGGGGGAGGGGCTCCCAGGGGAGGGGGAGGGGCTCCGAGGGAGGGGGGCACAGCTGAGGCTCGGCCGGAGGGGAATTTGTGGTGTTGGGGGAAACTGAGGCACGGCAGGGCTGGGGAGTGTGGGGGGGCTGAGGCACGGGGGGGAAACTGAGGCACGGGGGGGAAACTGAGGCACGGAGGGGACACACTGGGGAGGAGAGGGTGGGGGCAGGACACAGGCGGGGAGGATGAGGAGGGAAAAGTGGGGACGGGGGGGGCAGTGAGGTCAGGGGGGCACCAGGGTGAGAGGGCATAGAAGTGAAGGGCGGGCACAGAGGTCAGGTGGGCACTGAGGGGAGGGGGTACAGAGGCCGGGGTGGGGGGGGACTGAGGTCAGGGGGGCACCAAAGTCAGGTGGGCACAGAGGTCAGGGGGGCACTGAGGGGAGGGGGCACAGAGGCCCGGGTGGGGGGGACTGAGGTCAGGTGGGCACTGAAGTCAGGTGGGCACAGAGGTCAGGGGGGCACTGAGGTGGAGGGGGATACTCAGATGAGGGGGGGCACTGAGGTCAGGGGGTGCTGAGGGGATGGGGGGCACAGATGTCAGGTGGGCACAGAAGTCAGGGTGGGCACTGAGGTCAGGTGGGCACAGATGTCAGGTGGGCACTGATTTCCCCCCCTCCCCAGGTGTGCAGGGCATGGAGGTCAGGGGGCCACAGAGGTGAGGTGGGCACTGAGGTTGGGGTGGGCACAGATGTCAGGTGGGCACTGAAAGCAGGGTGGGCACAGATGTCAGGTGGGCACTGATTTCCCCCCCTTCCCAGGTGCAGGGCACTGAGGTGAGGGGGGCACAGAGGTAAAAGGGGGGCACAGAGGTCAGGTTGGCACTGAGATCAGGGTGGGCACTGAGGTGGGGTGGGCGCTGAGATCAGGTGGGCACTGATTTCCCCCCCCGCAGGTGCAGGGCACAGAGGTAAAGGGGTGGGCACAGATGTCAGGGTGGGCACAGATGTCAGGGTGGGCACTGAGATCAGGTGGGCACAGATCTCAGGGTGGGCACAGATCTCAGGTGGGCACAGCTCTCAGGTGGGCACAGCTCTAAGGTGGACACAGCTCTAAGGTGGACACAGCTCTCAGGTGGGCACCGATTTCCCCCTCGGCAGGTGCAGGGCACAGATATCAGGTGGGCACTGATCTCAGGGTGGGCACAAATCTCAGGGTGGGCACAGATGTCAGGTGTGCACTGAGATCAGGTGGGCACTGATTTTCCCCCCCGCCAGTTGCAGGGCACAGATGTCAGGGTGGGCACAGATGTCAGGTGGTCACAGCTCTCAGGTGGGCACAGCTCTCAGGTGGGCACTGATCTCAGGGTGGGCACAGAACTCAGGTGGGCACTGAAAGCAGGGTGGGCACAGCTCTCAGGTGGGCACAGATGTCAGTTGGGCACAGCTCTCAGGTGGGCACTGAAAGCAGGGTGGGCACTGAGATCAGGGTGGTCACAGCTCTCAGGTGGGCACTGATCTCAGGGTGGGCACAGCTCTCAGGTGGGCACAGCTCTCAGGTGGTCACAGAACTCAGGTGGGCACAGCTCTCAGGTGGGCACAGATGTCAGGTGGGCACAGATGTCAGGGTGGGCACAGCTCTCAGGTGGGCACAGAACTCAGGTGGGCACAGAACTCAGGTGGGCACAGCTCTCAGGGTGGGCACAGCTCTCAGGTGGGCACAGCTCTCAGGTGGGCACAGATGTCAGGTGGGCACAGATGTCAGCGTGGTCACAGCTCTCAGGTGGGCACAGATGTCAGGTGGTCACAGATGTCAGGGTGGGCACAGATCTCACGGTGGGCACAGCTCTCAGGTGGTCACAGATGTCAGGTGGTCACAGCTCTCAGGTGGGCACAGCTCTCAGGTGGGCACAGATCTCAGGTGGTCACAGATGTCAGGTGGGCACAGCTCTCAGGTGGGCACAGCTCTCAGGGTGGGCACAGCTCTCAGGTGGGCACCGGTTTCCCCTGGGCAGGTGCAGGGCACAGATCTCAGGGTGGTCACAGCTCTCAGGGTGGTCACAGATCTCAGGGTGGGCACAGCTTTCAGGTGGTCACAGATGTCAGGTGGTCACAGCTCTCAGGTGGGCCCAGCTCTCAGGTGGTCACAGATGTCAGGTGGGCACAGATGTCAGGGTGGGCACAGCTCTCAGGTGGGCCCAGCTCTCAGGTGGTCACAGAACTCAGGTGGGCACAGATCTCAGGGTGGGCACAGATCTCAGGGTGGGCACAGCTCTCAGGTGGTCACAGATCTCCGGGTGGGCACAGCTCTCAGGTGGTCACAGCTCTCAGGTGGGCACAGCTCTCAGGTGGGCACAGATGTCAGGGTGGTCACAGCTCTCAGGTGGGCACAGCTCTCAGGTAGTCACAGCTCTCAGGTGGTCACAGAACTCAGGTGGTCACAGAACTCAGGTGGGCACAGCTCTCAGGTGGGCACAGCTCTCAGGTGGGCACCGCTTCCCCCTGGGCAGGTGCAGGGCACGGAGGAGGCGCAGAAGGAGCGGCGGCGGCTGCAGGCCCTGCAGGACAATTACAGCTTCGTCTGGGGTGGCCGCCAGGAGCCCCCCCCGCCCGCCGACTCCGAGGACCAAGACTTCTGACACCCCAAATCTGAGCCCTTAAATCCTGAACGGCCCCCCCAGAATTGTGGCTTCATCCCTGCCCTGCCCTGGCACCGGGCACGGGGCACCCCAAGGACCCCGGGGTCCCCCCCAGGAGGGAGGAGGTCACTTTGCCCCCCCCCTCAGAACTTGCCCTGTTTGGGGACATCACTATGCCCCCCCCAGGGGACCCTGCCCTGCTGGGGGATGTCACTGTGTCCCCCCAGGGGACCCCGCCCTGCTGGGGGACATCACTGTGCCCCCCCCAGGGGACCCCGCCCTGTCACCGGGTGCATTTGTGACACGGATGAGCTGAGGGGGGGGGCAGGGGGGGAGGAATGGCCGTGATTTTTTTCGGGGGGGGTGTAATTGGGCGGGAGGGGGGGTCCTGGAGCGGTCGGTGCCGCCCCCGGCCCGGGGGGGTCTCTCTCTCATAATGAGATATCGCGTTCGCCCCCCCCCTTTTATCAATAAACCGAGGTCGCCCCGGGGCTGTGTCTGTGTCCCCCCCCCCCCACGTCCCGGGGTCTCCGCTCCTCCGCCCCCCGCCCAAAATTGCGGGAGGGGCGGGGCCGTGGGCGCGGCAGCCAATCAGAATTAGGGCGGGGCCAGGGGCTCCCCGGCCTCGGCCAATGGGAGCGCGGGGAACGCGGAGCGACCGGGACCGCCCCAGCCCTCGGGGACAGCGGTGCCACCGGGGTCCCGAACAGACCGGGATCACCGGGACCGCCCCAGCCCTCGGGGACAGCGGTGCCACCGGGGTCCCGAACAGACCGGGATCACCGGGACCGCCCCAGCCCTCGGGGACAGCGGTGCCACCGGGGTCCCGAAGGAACCGGGACCGCCCCAGCCCTCGGGGACAGCGGTGCCACCGGGGTCCCGAACAGACCGGGACCACCGGGACCGCCCCAGCCCTTGGGGACAGCGGTGTCACCGGGACCGCCAGAGCCCTCGGGGCTACCCGGACGGACCGGGACCACCGGGGCCGCCCCAGCCCTCGGGGACAGCGGCGTCCCCAGCACCGCCGGAACCCCCAGGAGCCCCCGAGCCCCCGGATCCGCCGGTAGCCCCGGGACCCAGCAGGGCCCCCAAACCAGCCCGGACCCAGGAACCGACAGAGACCGTGGGACCCCCGGGCTGGGCCGGGACCCCCGACCCGCGGCACCAGGTGAGGCCACAGCCGGCGCCCCCCGTTCCACAGCTGCCCCCGTCCCCCCCCGCCTCGCCCCCACTGTCCCCCCTCAATTGAAAACAGAGATTCAGTGTCACCCCCCCGTGCCCCCCTGGATTTGGGGTGCGGGGCGCGGGGTGGTGCCGTTACCGTCCCGTGGGTGTCACCCTGCCCGTGGGTGTCACCCCCCCTGTCCCTTCCGTGGCTCCTGTGCCCTGTCCCCCCCCTCCCACGGGCTCCACCCGGGGCTGCCCCACCGGGCAGATGAAGTTGCAGCGCTGGGGGGTGACAGGGGCGTCCCCACTGACCCCCAGACCCACAAGCCAGGTGTCCCCACGCTGACAGAGGGTCCCCACTGACTCCCCCACACAAGCCAGGTGTCCCCATGACCCCCCCAGGTGTCCCCATGCTGCTCCTGGGCCTGCAGAGCCCCCGCCTGTCCTTCCACGGGGGTGTCCTGGTGGGCTTCATCACCACCTTCCTCCTCCTCCGCGGCCTCCTGCTGCCCCAGCCGGTGCCCGCCCCCAGCCGGGACCCCCGGGTGCCCGATGGCCCCCCCGGGACCCCCCCGTCCCCCGCGCTCTACGGCGTGGCCCCCTCGGACGCTGCAGGTGGGCGCTGCTGCCAGGGGCGGGTGGCACCGGGAGGGGACACGGGGGGCGGATGGGGCTGGCAGGGGGACATGGGGGGGCCTCAGCCCCTCTGCTCCGCGGGCTGGGGACGGTGACAATGCCCTGAGAGTGGCAGCAGAGGCATGGGGGCACAGCTGAGGCTCGGCCGGAGGGGAATGGATGGTGTTGGGGGAAAGCAGGGACACGGCTGAGGTGGGGGAAACTGAGGCACGGCAGGGCTGGGCAGTGGGGGGGGGCTGAGAGATGGGGGGAAACTGAGGCACGGCAGGGCTGGGGAGTGTGGGGGGCGTCACTGAGGAAACTGAGGCACGGGGGGACACACTGCGGTGCAGAGGGGGGGCCTGAGGAGGGAAAAGTGGGGTACGGGGGGGCAGTGAGGTGAGGGGGGCACGGAGGGAAGGGGGGCACGGAGGGAAGGGGGCATTGAGGGGATGAGGGGCACTGAGGTGAAGGGGGGCGCTGCAGGTGGGGACAGGGGGGTCTCTGGTGGGATGGGGCTGGCAGGAGGACGCGGGGGGACCTCACCCCCTCTGCTCCGCGGGTCGGGGACGGTGCCCACGCCCCGACAGCGCCAGCGCGGGGACATCGCGGTCTCCGCTGCGCGGTCCCGCAGGCGAGGACGCGGCGGTGGCGCGGGGGCTGTTCCGGCGGGTGCGGGTGCTGTGCTGGGTGATGACGGCGCCCCAAAACCTGGAGAGCAGAGCCCGGCACGTGCGGGACACCTGGGCGCGACACTGCAACGTGGCGCTGTTCGTCAGCTCCGAGCCCGCCCCGCACTTCCCCGCGCTGGGGCTGGGGGTGCCCGAGGGCCGGGGGCAGCTCTACCGCAAAACCGTGCGGGCGCTGCTGTTCGTGCACCGGCACCTCCGCGCCAGCGCCGAGTGGTTCCTCAAGGCCGACGACGACACCTTCGTGCTGCTGGACAACCTGCGCTGGCTGCTGGCCGCGCACCCGCCCCAGCGGCCGCTCTACCTCGGCAAACGCTTCCGCCCCTTCGCCCGCCAGGGCTACATGAGCGGCGGGGCCGGGTACGTGCTCAGCCGGGGGGCCCTGAGCCGCCTGGCCCCCGCCCTGGCCCGCGGCACCTGCGGCCACAGCGGCCCCGAGGAGGACGTGGCGCTGGGCCAGTGCCTGGAGCGGCTCGGGGTGGCCGTGGGGGACTCGCGGGACACGCGGGGACGGGAGACCTTCCACCCCTTCCCGCCCGAGATCCACCTCACGCACCGCTTCGCCCGCGGCTTCTGGTACCGCCGCTACTGCTGGTACCCCGTGGTGGAGGTGGGTCACAGCCCGGCCGGGGTCACTGTCACACACCCTGGGCAGCTGGGGGGGGTGGCCGTGCCCCCCCAAGCACGGCCAGAACCCCCCGTGTGTGCCCTCAGCAGCCGCTGTCACCCTGAGAGTGGCACAGCTCTCCTCGGGTGGCATCTTCGCCCACCGTGCCCGGCTGGCACAGCCACAGACCCCTTGCATGGCTCTGCTGTCCCCACCGTGCGTGGCCACCACCCCCCGCATGTCCCTGGCCACCTCCCGTGGCTGTGACACCCTCAAGGTGCAGCCAGAGCCACCCCCGTGCCCGGCTGCCAACATGGGGGGGCCGTGGCATTGCCCTCCAAATCCCTGCCAGGTCCCTGGCCGTGCCAGGATGTCCCTGCACTGTGGCTCTGTGTGACCAACGTGTGCCCCACGTGTGACCAATGTGTCCCCCACGTTTGACCGTGTCCCCCATGTGTGACCAGCGTCTCCCCCCTCACACATGGCCACAGGTCCCCCACCTGTGACCCCGGTGGCCTCGGTGTTCCCTGCCCATCCATGATCCCCCTGCCATGGCCATGGCCCCCAGCGTGTCCCTGGCCACCTCCCGTGGCTGTGACACCCTCGAGGTGCAGCCAGAGCCACCTCTGTGCCTGGCTGGCATTTCTTGCCAACATGGGGGGGCCGTGGCATCGTCCCCCAAATCCCTGCCAGGTCCCCGGCCATGCCAGGATGTCCCTGCACTGTGTGGCTGTGTGTGACCAGCGTGACCCCCATGTGTGACCAGCGTGTCCCCCCCACATGTGACCAACGTGTCCCCCCTCACACATGGCCACAGGTCCCCCACCTGTGACCCCGGTGGCCTCGGTGTTCCCTGCCCATCCATGATCCCCCTGCCATGGCCGTGGCCCCCAGCGTGTCCCCCCACCCCCGTGGGGCCCAACCTCCATCAGCGGTGTCCCCTCTGTCATCAGTGTCCCCTCCATGCTCCTGTGGCCCCTGTGTCCCCTCCGTGCTCCTGTGTCCCCTCTGTGCTGGCGCTGTCCCCGCCCTGCTCAGTTCTGCTGACCAGAGCAGCCCCCAGCGCCCCTTCCCCACCCTGCCCCGTGCCACCAAGGTGGGTGGGGGGCTCTGGGTGCCCGGTGCCACCCCCAGACCCCCTCTGTGTCCCCCCCAGGGCCCGCAGTGCTGCTCGGACCTGGCCGTGTCCTTCCATTACGTGTCCGGGGAGGAGATGTACGAGCTGGAGTACCTGAGCCAGCGGCTGCGCCCCTACGGCTACAGACCCCGCTACCGGCCCCCCCTGAGCCCCCCCGACACCACCGGGACCCTCGAGACTCCCAACGCCACCCGGAGCCACCCGGCCCCCCAAGCCCCCCAAGCCCCCGAGCCCTGCCCGTCCCCTTCCCGGCCCCCCCCGGGGTGAAGGTGGCCCCAAATTTGGGGGTTCCCCCCCTCCCCGTGGCCCCAAATTTGGGGGTTCCCCCCCTCCCCATCGCCCCATTCCTGCCCCGGGACCCCAAATGCCCCGAGCACCCCCCTCCATGTCCTGCGCCCACCCCAGTCCCCCTTCCCCGGCGGACCCGCGTGGCCCTAACGAGGCCCTAATTAGCGGCTGTTAATGAGCTTTGAGGGGATTGGGTGGCCCCGAGCCGGGGGTGCCGGGAGCGGGGACACCGCGGGACGGGGCCTGGGGGATTTGGGGGCACCGGGGAGGGTCCGGAGGTGCCTGAGCAGGACACGGAGCTGGGAGAGGGGAAGGGTCCCATGGGGGGGGTTTGGGTGATGGGACCCCCACAGGACCCCAAGGTGGGGGGACAGTGCCAGGCCCCTCTGTGGGCACCGTCCCCCCCTGTCCCCTCCTGTCCCCTCCCGTCGCGGTCCCACCTCTGCGGCTGAGGTGGCCGTGCCCCCCCTCAGGGTGTCCCTCCATGGTGACAGTGACCCCCCCCCGAGTCCGTGTTGTCCCCGTGATCCCCCCGTGTTGTTCCCCCGTCCCCCACGGACCCCCCGGGTCCCTGAACCACTCCTGGGTCCCTGGACCCCCCCAAGTTACCCCCCCAGTTCCTGGGGGCGGCCAGAGGGGGAATTTGGGGGGGTCGGGAGAGGGGACGGTGCCCCCCGAGCTGGGGGTGAAGGAGGCTCCGTGTTTGGGGGAGCCGCCCCTCATTCCTGCCCTGGGGACCCCAAATACCCTGAGATTCCCCCCCCACATCTCCCGCGCCCCCCAGGCACACCCTCGTGGCCCTAATTAGTGGCTATTAATGAGCTTTGCGGGGATGCGGTGGCCTTGATCCGGAGGGGTGGGGGCAAAGCGGGGCTGAGGGATTGGGGAGGGCCGGGGGGGCCTGGGGGTCTCAGCAGGACACAGAGCGGGGGGGGGGAGGGTCCCACTGCCAGGCTGGGGGGGTCTGTGGGGACAGGGGGACAGACAGGGGGACAGACAGGGGGACAGACAGGGGGCCAGGGGACACGGCCGGAGCTGGGGACAAGGACAGACCCTGCAGCTGTGGGGGACAGCGGGGCTGGGGTATGGCAGGGGACACCTCGGGGACACCTCGGGGACACCTCGGGGACCGTCCAGGGGGTGACCGGAGCAGGGGCTGGGGACGAGGAGGGGACAGTGGGGGTCGGGGTTGCTCAAGGCTGGAGGGCGGCACAGGGCAGGGTGGCCGATTTTGGTGTCCCCGTGTCCCATTTTGGTGTCCCCGTGTCCGATTTTGGTGTCCCCATGGCCCATTTAGGTGTCCCCGTGTCCGAATTTGGTGTCCCCTGTCCAATTTAGGTGTCCCCGTGTTGGATTTTGATGTCCCCGTGTCCTATTTTGGTGTCCCCGTGTCCGATTTTGGTGTCCCCGTGTCCGATTTTGTTGTCCCCGTGTCCGATTTAGGTGTCACCGTGTCCCATTTTGGTGTCCTCGTGTCTGATTTTGGTGTCCTCGTGTCCCATTTTGGTGTCCTCGTGTCCCATTTTGGTGTCCTCGTGTCCCATTTTGGTGTCCCCGTGTCCGAATTTGGTGTCCCCGTGTCCCATTTTTGTGTCCCCGTGTCCCTTTGTCCCCGCACAGCCCCCCCGGCCCCCCCCGTGTCCCCTCCCCATCTCCGCTGTCCAGCGGCTGCAGCCGGGCGGGGTTGGCTCCACCCAGTCCCATAGGCCACGCCCACGTATGACCACACCCCTTTAAGCCCCACCCACATGGCGGACACAGCCCACTGCCCTCGCCGGTTTAGCCACACCCACCTTATTTGCATAACACCTTTGCCTACCTATCAAGCCCCGCCCTTTTGAACCATAATATGTTGTTTGCCACGCCTCCTCATTTACATATGGGCGTTCCTGCATAACACCGCTTTCTTAGACCCCGCCCATCTAATTACTATGTAAGCCCCGCCCGTAGATCAGATGACCACGCCCATTGCATCGTTGCCCCCGCCCCCAGGTCCCGCCCCCTCCGCTCCGTTCCGGTCAGGGCGGGGGCGCCGGTGACCGGCGTGGCACGGACCGGGGCCGCGACCCCTCCCCAGTGCCCCCCGGTGTCCCCACCCCGTGTGTCCCAGTGCCCCCCAGTGCCCCTCAGTGCCCCTCGGTGTCCTCAGTGCCCTCCCAGCGCCCTCCAGTGCTCCCCAGTGCCCCTCGGTGTCCCCTCCCCGTGCCCCCCAGTGCCCCCCCAGCCGTGCACAGAGGCCGGACCCCCCCGCCCTGTCACATCCCCGCTTGTCACTCACTGTCACCCACCCCCTGTCACTGTGTGCCACCCCCCCGTGGTGCCCCAACCTCGGGTCATTCCCGCCCCCAAGTGCCACCTGTGTCACCCACCCCGTGTCCCCAGCGTCCTGTCCCGCATCCCCGCTGTGACCGTGTCACTCACCCGCCGCGTGCTCAGCCCCCCCCGTGCCACCCACTCTCCGTGCCACCAACGCCCCGCGCGGTGTCCCCTGCGCCCCCCCCGTGTCCCCCGTGTCCCCTGTGCCCCCTGCGTGTCCCCTGTGCCCCCTCCATGTTCCCTGTGCCCCCCGCGTTCCTGCCACGCCTGTGCCCCCCGTGTCCCCTGCGTCCCCCTGTGTCCTCCATGTCCCCTGTGCCCCATCGTGTCCCCTGTACCTCCTCGTGTCCCCTGTGCCCCCCCGTGTGCCCTGTGCCCTCCATGTCCCCTATGACCCACCGTGTCCCCCGCATGCTGTGCCCCCTGTGCCCCCGCGTTTCTGCCACCCCCGTGTCCCCTGTGCTCTCCATGTCCCCTGTGTCCCATCTTACTCCTCGTGTCCCCTGTGCCCCCCAGTGTCCCCTGTGCTCTCCATGTCCCCCATGTCCCCTATGCCCCTCCCGTGTCCCCCGCATGCTGTGCCCCCTGTGCCCCCGCATTCCTGCCACCCCCGTGTCCCCTGTGCTCTCCATGTCCTGTGTCCCCTCGTGTCTCCTGTGCTCTCCATATTCCCTGTGTCCCCTCATGTCCCCCGTGTCCTCCGTGCCTCCTCCATGTCCCCTGTGCCCTCCATGTCCCCCATGTCCCCTGTGCCCCCCCGTGTCCCCTGTGCTCTCCATGTCCCCTGTGTCCCCTCGTGTCCCCCATGTCCTCCGTGCCCCCTCCATGTCCCCTGTGCCCTCCATGTCCCCCATGCCCCCTATGCCCCTCCCGTGTCCCCCGCATGCTGTGCCCCCTGTGTCCCCGCGTTCCTGCCACCCTCGTGTCCCCTGTGTCCCCCCGTGTCCCCCATGTCCTCAGTGTCCCCTGTGCTCTCCATGTCCCCTATGCCCCCCGTGTTCCCCGTGCCCTCAGTGTCGCCCTCCATGTCTCCTGTGTCCCCCGTGTCGCCCGTGCCCCCTCGTGTACCCCGTGCCCTCCAGGTCCCTGTGCCCCACCGTGTCCCCCGTGTCCCCCGTGTCCCCTGTGCTCCCCCATGTCTCCTGTGTCCCCCCGTGTCCCTTGTGCCTCCCCACGTCCCTGCCACCACTGTGCCCTCGTGTCCCCCGTGCTCCCCCGCGTTCCTGCCATCCCCGTGTCCCCCGTGCCCCCCATGTCCCCTGTGCCCCCTGTGTCCCCGTGTTCCCCCCGTCCCCCCTATCCCCTTTGCCCTCTATGTCCCCGTGCTCCCCCGTGTCCCCCGTGTCCCCCATGTCCCCTGTGCCCCCGTGTCCCCCGGGAAGGACGAGCCGTGTCACAGCACCAGTGTCCGACATTGTCACGTACTTACAGTCACACCCGAGAGATGAAGTCTCTGTACACGGCCCGGCCCCCCGGGCCCCCCCGGACCCCCCGGGCCCCCTCCGGGCCTGGGCCCCCTCCCACCGACCCCTCCCACCCCCCCGGCCCCCCCCGGGCTCCCCGGCTCGGCCCCGCCGGCCCCGCGGGGGCGTCTCGGGGGCGTCACAGCTGGGGCGCCCCTACATTCATGGGGGGGTCCCGGGAGGGGGGCGCGGCGGCCCCCCCAGGCCGGCGGGAGGGGCTCGGGGGTCCCGCCGGCGGTGCCCCCCCGCGGGGGGAGGGGCTGGCTCTATCCTATCGCTGAACAAAGCAATAAATTAACGGGGATCCCCAGGGGACGCCGAGAAACGGGGGGCGGGGGGGGGGGGCGGGCCACGGGGGGTGGCAGGGCACGGAAAGGGGGAGGGGGCGTACAAAAGGTTGTTGTAGAAAAGGAGGGGGGGTCGGGGTCTGCTCTGCTCCTGCCACCGAGCGGGGCTGTGCCAGGGCCGGGGGGGGCACGGGGACAGGGGGACAGAGGGGGTGGCCAGGGTGACTTGGGGAGGTGACAAGGGCAGGGGGACACAGCACGCGGGAACGGGGCCAGGGGGATGTGAGCAGGGGACAGTGGCGGGGTGAGGGTGACGGGGACAGGGGATGGCACGGGCAAGGAGTGACCCCGCCCTCAGTGCCCCCAGCCCAGCTGTGCCCACCCCACGCTGGGGCACAATACCCCGGGCAGGGGACAGGAAGGTGGCAGTGGCATCACTGTGACCCCAGGCGTGGGGGTCCCTGGCACGGAGAGAGGGGGACAGGACCAGCGGAGACCCCGACATGGAGAGGATAATAAAGGATAATAAATAGAGCATCAAAAGTACAAACCGTGGGCACGGGGCGAGCCCGGCGGCGGCACCGGGATGGGCCCGGGCCGCGGGCACGCCCAGCCGGGAGTGGCACCGGGGGGGGCTCCGGGCCCCTCGGGGCTATACCAGGGCAGAGCGGGGCTCGCAGGGCCCCACGCTGGCGCAGCTGCTGCGGCGGCGGGGCCCGGGGGTCGGGGGCCCGCCGGGGGTCGGGGGGCCGGGGGTCGGGGGGCTGCCGGGGGTCGGGGGGCTGCCGGGCCCCTCGCCGGGACAGCCGTGCTGCAGGAGGATGTCGGAGCACTCGCGGCTGCCGGCGCGGCGGGCGTAGAACAGCGCGGTGCGGCCGTGACCGTCCCGGGCCCGCACATCGGCCCCGTACTGCGGGCACGGCCGGGTGTCACCAGCAGAGCCACCGCGTGTCACCCTGGCACAGCCCCAGAGGACCCCACACGGCCCCCGCGTCCCCCCAGGGTGTGGTGGCACATCCCAGGATGGCCACGGACATTTCACACCCCCCATGGTCACGCCATTGTCCCCAGGACCGCACCGAGTCCCCCATGACCACACCAGATCCCCAGGGACCACTGCACGTCCCCATCACCACCCCATGTCCCCATCACCACCCCATGTCCCCATCACCACCCCATGTCCCCCGTGACCACACCACATCCTCCAAAGCTACCCCACGGTCCTCGTGGCCACATCACTCACCTCCTGGCCATGCCACAGTTCCCAAGACCACCCCATGGTCCCCATGACCACCCCATGGTCCCCATGACCACACCACATCCCTGATGACCACACCACAAACCCCATGACCACCCCATGGTCCCTAAGACCACACCACATCCCCAGTGACCACCCCATGACTACCCCCCATCCCTCAAGACCATACCATGGCCCTGATGACCACCATGTCCCCGTGTCCACCCTACATCCCTCAAGACCACACCACAACCCCCATGACCACCCCATGTCCCCATGACCACCCCATGTTCCCCATGACCACACCACATCCCTGATGACCACCCTACAGTCCCCAATGACCACACCACATCCCCAGTGACCACCCTATGTCCCCAGTGACCACCCCATGGTCCCCATGACCATCCCACGGTCCCCAAGACCACACCACATCCCCAATGACCACCCCATGGTCCCCATGACCACACCACATCCCCAATGACCAACCCCCATCCCTCAAGACCACACCACATCCCTGATGACCACCCCACATCCCCCATGACCACCCCACAGTCCCCATGACCACCCCACATCCCTCAGGACCACCCCACAACCCCCATGACCACCCCTTGGTCCCCATGACCACTCCACAAACCCCATGACCACCCCACGCTCCCCATGACCACCCCAGGGTCTCCATGACCACCCCACAACCCCCATGACCACCCCACAACCCCCATGACCACCCCATGGTCCCCATGACCACCCCACAACCCCCATGACCACCCCACAGTCCCCACACCCACCCCACAGTCCCCACCACCATGCCACCCCCCTCATGGCCATGCCACACCACCCATGGTGACCCCACATCCCCCACAGCCCCCCCCAAGACCCCTCTACCCCTCTGCCCACCTCCGTGCCCACCGAGCAGTGCCCACGTACCCACACCAGCAGCTGGGTGACCACCACCTGGGCGGTGTCGCAGGCCAGGTGCAGCGCCGTGCGCCGCTCGGCGTCGGCCGTGGGCACGTTCAGCTGCTCCTTGTGGCTGTGGGCCAGCAGCAGCAGCACCGCGGGCAGGTCCTGCTGGCCCACGGCCACCAGCAGCCGCTCGGCCAACGGCGCCTCGGCCGCGGGCAGTGGGGCCAGGAACAGGCGCTGCTCATACTTGGCACGGATCCATGACTCCCGTTCCTCCCTGGGACAGAGCAGGGGGACACAGGGGACACAGGGGACACGGGGTGTCAGGGACAAACCCACAATTCCCCCTCCTCGCTGGGCACACGGGCATGGGGACACAGGGGACACAGGGGACACAGGGGACACAGGGGGACATGGGGGACACAGCGTGTCAGGGACAAACCCACAATGCCCTCTCCTCCCTGGGCATGGGGGCATGGGCACACAGGGGACATGGGGGACACGGGGTGTTAGAGACACATCCATGACTCCCAGTCCTCCCTGGGCACAGAAGGGACGTGGGGACACAGGGGACAGAGAGGGACATGGGGTGTTAGGGACAGCAGGGTGGCACCACGGGGATGCAGAGCCACACTTTCTGCTGCTCCCTGGGCACTGGGCACGGGGACACAGGGGACACAGGGGACACAGGGGGACATGGGGGACACAGCCTGTCAGGGATGAATCCACAATGCCCTCTCCTCCCTGGGCACGGGGGCATGGGGACACAGGGGACACGGGGTGTTAGGGACACATCCACAATTCCCACTCTTCCCTGGGCATGGGGGCATGGGCACACAGGGGACATGGGGGGACATGGGGGACATGGGGGACATGGGGTGTTAGGCACACTTCCACGACTCCCGCTCCTCCCTGGGCATGGGGACACAGGGGACACAGGGGACACGGGGAGTTAGGGACACATCCACGACTCCCTCTCCTCCCTGGGCACTGGGCATGGGGACACGGGGGACACAGGGGGACATAGTGGGGCATGGGGTGTTAGGGATGGATCCATGACTCCCACTCCTCCCTGGGCACAGAGGGGGCACGGGGGACACGGGGTGTTAGGGATGGCAGGGTGGCACCACGGGGATGCAGAGCTGCAGTTCCTGCTGCTCCCTGGGCACGGGGGCATGAGGACACAGGGGACACAGGAGACATGGGGGACACAGGAGACACAGGGGGACACGGGATTTTAGGGACACTTCCACAATTCCCTCTCCTCCCTGGGCATGGGGACACAGGGGACACGGGGAATTGGGGACAAATCCACAACTCCCGCTCGTCCCTAGGCATGGGGGCATGGGGACACAGAGGGACATGGGGGACATGGGGGACACGGGGTGTTTGGGACAGCAGAGTGGCACCATGGGGAAGCAGAGCTGCAGTTCCTGCTGCTCCCTGGGCACTGGGCACTGGGCATGGGGACACAGGGGGACACAGGGTGTTGGGGACAACAGAGTGGCACCACGGGGACACAGAGCTGCAGTTCCTGCTGCTCCCTGGGCAGAGAGGGCATGAGGACTCAAGGGTGTGGCAGTGGGGACACAAAGGTGGCAGGGGTGCACAGTGGCACCGCAGGGACAGGGAGAGTGAAAACAGGGGGGACACCTGAGGGCCAGGGACAGAGGGTGGCAGCAGGGTGGCACGGGGGGTGCCACACAGGGGTATCAGGAAGGGCAGGGGTGTCAGTGTGGCATTGCTGGGTCGTGGGGTCACAAGGGACAGCAGGGTGGGGACACGGGGGCATTGGGTACGTGGGGTGGCACCGCATTGACGTGAGGAGAAGGGACATCAGAGTCCGTGGGGTGGCACAGCGGTGACACACGGGGTGGGGACATAGGGCATCAGGGAGGGAAGGGTGGCATCGTGGTGGCAGAGGGGACAGGAACTTGTGGTGGCATCAGGGATGGCAGGGCAGCATCACAGTGACATAGGGGACATAAGGGACATGTGGTGAGATCAGGGATGGCAGGGTGACATCACGGTGGCATAGGGGACAAGGACATGGAGTGGCATCAGGAATGGCAGGGTGGCATCATGGTGGCATAGGGGACACAAGGGACACATGGCACCATCAGGAATGACAGGGTGGCATCATGGCAGCACAGAGCACAGGGCCATGTGGTGTCACCAGCACAAGGGGTGACACTGGGGGCACACAAGGACAGGGGGTGACACTGGGGACACACAAGGACAGGGGGTGACACTGGGGCACACAGTGACAAGGGGGTGACACTGGGGGCACACAGGGACAAGAGGTGACACTGGGTCACACAGTGACAAAGGGTGACACTGGGGGCACACAGTGACAAGAGGTGACACTGGGGGCACACAGTGACAAAGGGTGACACTGGGGGCACACAAGGACAAGGGGGTGACACTGGGGCACACGGGGCAGGGGTGACACTGGGTCACACAGTGACAAGGGGGTGACACTGGGGTCACACAGTGACAAAGGGTGACACTGGGTCACACAGTGACAAAGGGTGACACTGGGGACACACAGTGACAAGGGTGACACTGGGGGCACACAGTGACAAAGGTGACACTGGGTCACACAGTGACAAGGGTGACACTGGTGCACATGGGGCAGGGGTGACACTGGGGGCACACAGGGACAAGGGGGTGACACTGGGGGCACACAGGGACAAGGAGGTGACACTGGGGCACACGGGGCAGGGTGACACTGGGTCACACAGTGACAAGAGGTGGCACTGGGGCACACGGGGCAGATGTGACACTGGGGGCACACAGTGACAAAGGGTGACACTGGGTCACACAGTGACAAGAGGTGACACTGGGGCACACGGGGCAGGGTGACACTGGGGCACACAGTGACAAAGGGTGACACTGGGGACACACAAGGACAGGGGGTGACACTGAGGGCACACAGTGACAAGAGATGACACTGGGGCACACAGTGACAAGGGGGTGACACTGGGGCACACAGTGACAAGGGGGTGACGCTGGGGCACATGGACAGGGATGACACTGGGTCACACAGAAGGGTGACACTGGGTCACACAGTGACAAGGGGGTGACGCTGGCGCACACGGGGCAGGGGTGACACTGGGGGCACACGGGGACAAGGGGGTGACACTGGGGGCACACGGGGCAGATGTGACACTGGGTCACACAGTGACAAGGGGGTGACACTGGGGGCACACAGGGACAGGAGGTGACACTGGGGGCACACGGTGACAAGGGGGTGACACTGGGTCACACAGTGACAAGAGGTGACACTGGGGCACACGGGGCAGGGTGACACTGGGGCACACAGTGACAAAGGGTGACACTGGGGGCACATGGTGACAAGAGATGACACTGGGTCACACAGTGACAAAGGGTGACACTGGGGGCACACAGTGACAGGGGGTGACACTGGCACACACAGGGCAGGGCGCACCCACCGGGAGGACTCGTGCGTGGGCTTGCAGCGCCCGCGGGGGTTCTGCTCCCAGATGCTGTTGGCGGTGGCGTTGCCGATGGCCGAGAGCACCAGGGTCAGCTCGCGGGGCCAATCGTCCAGGTCCAGCGAGCGCACGCGCGACACGTGCGTGCCCAGGTTGCGGTGGATGCCCGAGCACTCGATGCAGATCAGGGCACCCAGGTTCAGGCTGGCCCACGTGGGGTCTGCGGGGTGAGCAGGGGGTGCTGGGTGAGATGTGGCACCCCTGGGGTCCCCGTGGTGGGACACGGTGTGACACACGGTGTGGCGCGTGGTGGCGGTGAGCCCCGGCACGGTGTGGCATGGTGTCACCCATGGCATCACGTGTCCCATGGCATCACGTGTCCCATGGCATTGTGTGACCCTGGCATGGTGTGACCTGTGCCATCCATCGTGTGGTTCATGGCACTGTGTGTCCTCTGCCATCCATCGTGTGGCCCATGGCATCACAGGTCCCATGGCATTGTGTGACCCTGGCATGGTGTGACCTGTACCATCCATCGTGTGGCTCATGGCACTGTGTGTCCTCTGCCATCCATCGTGTGGCCCATGGCATCACAGGTCCCATGGCATTGTGTGACCCTGGCATGGTGTGACCCATGGCACTGTGTGGCATCGTGTCACCCATGGCATTATGTCCCCACAGCATTGTGTGGCTTATGGTGGTCTGTGACCCTGGCATGGTGTTGCCCATGGAACTGAGTGGCATCATGTCACCCGTGGCATCACGTGTCCCATGGCGTTGTGTGACCCTGGCATGGTGTGACCCATGGCACCGTGTGGTCCATGCCAACACCCAACCCAGGACATCATGTGACCCACGGCACCATGTCACACGTGTCACACATGCCATCACGTGGCCCAAGTCCTCCCTCGCCCCAGCTGCCAGGTGGCCCATGGCCTGTGGCACAATCTCACCTTGTGGCACCACACCTGGGGTCAGGGCTCTGCAGGGCACCTCTGTCCCATGAACTGATGTCCCCCCATGTCCCATGACCTGATGTCCCCCCATGTCCCATGACCTGATGTCCCCCCATGTCCCACGTCCTGTGCCCCCTGTTGTCCCCCACTGTCCCCCAGACTCACTGGGTGCCCTGCAGTCCACGCAGAGCGAGTTCCCACGGGCACTGCTGTCCCATGAATGGATGTCCCCTCATGTCCCATGAATGGATGTCTCCTCATGTCCCATGACCTGATGTCCCCTCATGTCCCCTCATGTTCCCTCATGTCCCCCCCATTGTCCCCAGACTCACTGGGTGCCCCGCAGTCCACGCAGAGCGAGTTCCCTCGGGCGTTGCGGATGGCCTGGATGGCCACGGCCTCGCTCTGGCTGTCCATGCGCGCCTGGAGGGGGCACAGGGGGTGAGAGGGGCAGGGGGGTGGCACGGGGGCCCTGCCAGCCCCACTGCCAAGGTCCCACCTTGTTCTTGCTGCTCTCGCAGCACTGCAGGCTGGCCAGGATCTGGCTCTCGATGGCCTGCACCCACGCGTCGCGCTCCTCGAAGCTGCCGGCCTCGAAGTGCCACGTCTGCCCCGTGCTCGACACGATCAGGAACTCAAAGTTCTCCTCCTCTGCGGGACCAGAGACCCCCGGGGGGGCGCTGGGATGGGGGGGTCCGGCACCCACTGCTGTCCCAGCCCCCCAAACCCACCCCTGGCACCCAAATCCTGCCCACCCCGCTCCCCAGAGGTCCCCACCCCTGCTGGGGTGTGCTGGCAGCAGGCAAGGGGGGCACAGCCACATGCACGGGAGGCACCGCTCACGCCACGTTACCTGTTTTATAAATATTTCTTAAACTACCAAAACTTTTTAATTTCCACATTTTGCGCTTGGCTGCGGAGGGTCCGGGCAGCAGGAGTAGAGAGAGGAAACGGGGACAGAGTCAGGGGGGCCCACGAAGCCCTGGGGACGGTGCAGAAGGTGGCAGGCAGTGGCAGAGCGAGGGGGGTGCGTGGACAGCGTGGCTGAGCGTGGCCGGGGGGTGAGGGGCAGCATCAGCCCAGATCCCCCCGAATTCCGGGGCGTCGTTGCCATGGAGGATGGTGGCCTTGTCCCCACAGTGCCGTGGGAGACTGGGGCTGGGGACACATGGCTGTGGCACCCACCTTCTGCCTGCCCACCCGAGCCCTCGGTCTTGGACGGCGTCATCAGCTTCTTCCTCCGGTGCTTCTTCCTGTCCACCAGGGGCGAGGGTGGAGGGTCCCTGCCAGCGCTGCCAGGGCTGGACACGGCCTCGAAGGACAGCGGGGACTCTGCCAAGACACCACACATGGGACACTGGGGACACCATGGACACCGGGGTCACCGGGGCCACCACACTCCTGAGGAGCAGGGAGCTCACCAGGAGCACTGAGGCCACCAGGGTCACCAAGCCCATCAGAACCACCCAGGGCTACCAGGGTCACCAAGTCCACTTGGGACACCCAGGTCAGGGCTATCAGGGTCACCAAGTCCATCAGAACCACCCAGGTCAGGGCTATCAGGGTCACCAAGTCCATCAGAATCACCCAGGTCAGGGCTATCAGGGTCACCAAGTCCATTTGGGCCACCAGGACCACTGGACTCACTGGGGTCACCAGGGTTACAAGTCCCCCAGAGCTGCTGGGCATACTGGGGCCATCAGAGCTTACCAGGGTCACTGATCTCACTGCCACCCCAAGGCCACCAAGTTCATTGGTCTTACCAAAACACCTGGGGCCACCAGGGCCACAAGAGCCTCTTGGCTCACCAGAGTCATGGGGGTTACCAGGGCCACTGGGCTCACCAGGATCACCAGGTTCATTGTGGCTTCTGGGACTCCCAGGTCCATGTGCCACCAGGGCCAGCAGTTTCACTGTGGCCACCAGCACCACCAAAGGGCCACCAGGTCCCTGGGCTCACCATGACCATCAGGGTTATTATGGTCACTGGGGTCACCAAGGGCCACCAGGTCCCTGGGCTCACCAGGACCACCAGGGTTATTGTGGCCTCTGGAGCCAGCAAAACCACCAGGGCCACCAAGGGCCACCTGGTCCCTGAGCTGCTCAGGAGTCACTGGGGTCAGCAAGGGCCACCTGGTCCCTGGGCTCACCAAGTCCACCAGGTTTACTGTGGCCTCCAGAACCACCAGAAACACCAGGGCTACCAAAGGCCACCATGTCCCTCAGCTCACCGTGGTCACCAGGGCCACCAAGGGCCACCTGGTCCCTGGGCTCACCAAGTCCACCAGGGTTACTGTGGCCTCCAGAACCACCAGAAACACCAGGGCCACCAAGGGCCACCTGGTCCCTGGGCTCACCAGGACCACCAGGTTTACCGTGGCCTCCAAGGGCGCCAGGGCCACCAAGGGCCACCAAGGGCCACCAGCTGCTCAGGAGTCACCGTGCTCAGTGGGGCCACCATGGGGATGTCCCTGTGGGTGGCAGTGTCCCTGCCCGTGCCGGTGTCACTCACCTGAGGCCAGCTTGGCGCCGGAGGCGGAGGCGCAGCGCTGCAGGGACCCCTTGCCCACCACCTTCAGCCCCGGCTCTGGGGGCAGGCTCAGCCCCACCGAGGGGACGGCGGCTGCAAGGGCGAGGGACGGTGTCACCGGTGTGCCCGGGGTGTCCCCCCACCCGCGGTGCCCCGGGGCTCACCGGCGGGCTCGGGGTCTCTCAGCAGCCCATTGATGCTGGCCGAGGGGCCGCAGGCAGAGATGGCGCGGGGCGGGCGCTTCCCCGGCACCTTGACCGTGGTGCGCAGCAGGTCCATCTCCTTGCCGTGCGTGCTGTGGATGTAGTCCTGGGGGGACAGCGAGGGTGACACCGGGCTCTGCCACCCTTTGGGGACACGGGGGGACGGGGATGCTCACGTTGATGCTGGGGTGGTAGAAGAGGAGGCCGTTGCTGGACAGGGTCACGTATTTCTTCTTCCACTCCTTGTTCAGGGAGTTGCCGCTGCGCTTCAGCAGGAAGCTCTGGGGACAGGGAGCAGTGAGGGGACACAGGGGACACTGGGACACAGCCACAGCCTCCTGCCACCGCCACACCCACCTGCTTGATGGGGATGGCACGGCCGCTGCCGGCGCCCTCGCCTCGGCTGTCCAGGCTGCGCTTCTCGGAGTCGCTGCCACGGCGCGTCTGTGGGCACGGGGACGGGACACGGGGTGGCACTCGGGGCACAGCTGGGGACACTGGCGTGCCCACATGTCCCCCACTGCTGCAGCCTGGTGGTGGGGACACTGGGGTGCCACAGACCCCAGCACCGCGGCCCCATGGTGGGAACACCCTGGGTGCCCACGCGTCCCTCAGTGCCACCACCACTGTGTCACAGGGGTGCTATGGATGCCATGTGTCCCCATCATCCTGCTGGAGGACACATCAGAAGCCCATCCTGTGTGCCCTGTGTGCCCCCCACTCCCACACTGGATTCCCATGTGTCCCTCAGTGCCACCACCATGTCCCAGAGGGGCACTATGGATGCCATGTGTCACCACTACCCTACTAGAGGACACATCAGAAGCCCCACACTGGGGACATCCTGGGTGCCCATGTGTCCCTCAGTGCCACCACCAGCATGTCACAGGGGCCCTAGGGATGCCATGTGTCCCCACCACCCCGCTGGAGTACATATCAGAAGCCCATCCTGGGTGCCCTGCGTGCCCCCCACTCCCACACTAGATGCTCACATGTCCCTCAGTGCCACCACCACCATGCCAAGGGGACAACTGAGATGCCCCGTGCCCCTCAATGTCACCACCCTTCCAGGGGACACCTGGGCTGCCACACGTCCCTTGCTGCCACCACCCTATCAGGATGACATTCTGGGTTACGCCGCCAAGGGGACACCCAGCATGTCACACCCCCCGTGTCACCGCCGCCATGCCAGGGTGCCCCCGGTGCCCGCGGTGCACTCACGGCGAAGAGGCTGGTGCGGCGCTTGGCCCCGCGGTGCAGCGAGCTGGGGGTGCCCAGCGGGGCCGGGGTCTCGCTGCGCAGCTCCCGGTGGCTCACGTTGGGTGTGGAGGGCAGCGAGGATGAGTAGTCGCTGGTGTGGCCACCATTGCTGGTCTGGGGGGACACAGGGTCAGCCTTGGGCTGTGCCCGGGGCTGGGGAGGGGGCTGGGGGTTACCTGGGGGTTACCTGGCTGGGGTGGACCCCCCCCACCGGGGTGGAGGCGGCCGAGTGGCTCGGAGAGCTGGGCAGGGACTTGCAGGACGCCATCAGCTGCTGCTGCTTCTTCAGCGCCACGGCCTTCTGGGCCACTGCAGGGAGCCTGAGTCAGGAGGGCCGGGCCCCAGCCTGCCCTGGCACCGGCCGGGATACCCACACCTGGATACCCACACCTGGATACCCACACCTGGATACCCACACCTGGACATGGGCCCCATCTCACCTGAGCATGGGCCCCATCCCAGCTGGACATGGTCCTCATCCTTATCCCACCTGGACATGGTCGCCATCCCACCTGGGCAGGGCCCCATCCCAGCTGGACATGGTCCTCATCCTCATCCCATTTGGCCACTGTCCCCATCCCACCTGGACACTGCCCCCATCCCACAGGGGTGGACATGGTCCCTGATCTACTCAGCCATGGGTCTGCCCCACCTGGACACTGTCCCCTGCACTGTCCTGTCCACTGTCCCCATCCCACCTGGACACAGTCCCTGTCCCACCTGGACAATGCCCTGTGGCCACCACTCCCCTTGTGGGGACCCAGTTGTGATCCCACGCTGGCCACCATCCCCATCAGACCAGGTCCCTGCGCCCATCCCACCTGGACACGGTCCCCATCACACTCTGCTCGCTGTCCCCCCTCACTAAGTCACCAGCCCCCCCAGAGGACAGTCACCCACCCTCGGTGAAGACCCTGTCCACGTTGAGGCCGTAGGTGGCGCAGGTCTCGTAGTAGAGGCAGCGCCGCGCGTCCCCGCAGAGCGCCCGGGCGCGCGCGTCCTCCACCGCCCGCGGGCTGGACGAGCTGATCTTGTCTGGGGAGCCAGGGGGGGTCACCCGGGGGTGCCCCGTGCTGCTCCCACCCCCACAGAGCCCCCCGTGTCCCCCTGGCTCACCCTGGGTGCCCACCAGCGCCAGGGCCACGTCGCTGGTGCCGCGCAGGTCGCTGAGCAGCGCGTGCAGCTGCGTCACCTCCTCGAAGCTGCTCTCGCTCTCCAGGCTGAAGACGAAGATGACGGCGTCCGCCCAGCTGGCAAACTGGGGGGCCACGGGGGGGGTCAGGGCTCGGCTCTGGCCAGCGTGGCCCCCCCGGGCCCCGGTCCCCTCGTACCTGGGCGTCCGGGGCGCCGGCCTCCTCCCGGATGAGCAGGAGGTGGCTCTGGCCATCAACGGTCACCTCACGCTTGAACTGGCCACCTGCAGTGAGGGAGGGGAGGGGAAGGGGGGGACCCTGCAGGTTTGCTCTGCCCACATGGATGGAACCTCCCATGGCCATGCCCAGCACCAGGTGTGACCAGCACTTTGACCCCAAAAGTTCCCATGTCCATCCCCTTCACCATCTCCACACCTGTCCATGCCCAGCATCGTGACCTTGTCCATTCCATGACCGTGTCCATCCCATGGTCATGCCTAGCCCCACCACATGTCCATCCCATGCCCAGCTCCATGGATATGTCCACTCCTCCATCTCCATCCCCATGGCCACTCCATCACTGAATCCACCCCCGTGATATGTCCATGATCACATTCATGCCATGTCCATGGTCATGTCCATTCCATGCCTGTGGTCATGTCCATCCCATGGTCACGTCCATCCCATGGTCACGTCCATCCCCTGCCCATGGCTGTGTCCATCCCATGCCCATGGTCACGTCCATCCCCTGCCCATGGCCGTGTCCATCCCATGGTCGTGTCCATCCCATGGTCACGTCCATCCCCTGCCCATGGTCATGTCCATCCCATGGTCGTGTCCATCCCCTGCCCATGGCTGTGTCCATCCCCTGCCTGTGGTCATGTCCATGCTATGGTCACGTCCATCCCCTGCCCATGGTTGTGTCCATTCCATGGTCATGTCCATCCCATGGTCACATCCATCCCCTGCCCATATCCTCCCCGTGACCACTCACTCTCGGTGGGCTCCAAGCCCACGTAGGAGCCGGTGAGGAACCGATGGACGAGCGCCGACTTCCCACTCTTGCTGCTGCCCAGGACACCCTGGGTGGGCAGAGGGGACGTCAGGATGGCTGGGGACACGGTCCTCAGGGGACACGGGGACACGGGGACACAGGGACATGGGGACATGGGGACACGGGGACACAGGGACACAGGGACATGGGGACATGGGGACACAGGGACATGGGGACATGGGGACACGGGGACATGGGGACACGGGGACATGGGGACATGGGGACACAGGGACATGGGGACATGGGGACATGGTCCTCAGGGGACACAGGGGGGACATGGGGACACAGGGACATGGGGACACGAGGACACGGGGACAAGGGGACATGAGGACACGGGGACAAGGGGACATGAGGACACAAGGACATGGGAGGACATAGGGACATGGGGACACGGGGGCATGGGGACATGGGGACATGGTCTTCAGGGGACATGGGGACACGGGAACATGGGGACACAAGGACACGAGGACACGGGGACACGAGGACATGTGGCCCCGGGTCACGGGGACATGGGGACATGGCGATATAAGGACACAGAACCCACCAGGCGGATCTCGGGGATAGAACGGCCCAGGGTCCATTCCTGGCTGTTCACCAAGGCCTCTGCGGAGGGAGATGGGTGAGACACAGCCTAGGAACCCCTGGCACTTCCCCAGGAACCCCTGGCACACCCCCAGGAACCCCGGGCACCCCCAGGAAACCCGGGCACCCCCAGGAAACCCGGGCACCCCCAGCAGCCCCTGGCACCCCCAGGAGCCCCAATCCCGGGGGTGCCCCCACCCCGCAGCACAGCAGCAGCTCCTGCGGGGGCGGCCACCAGCTGTCACCCAGCAACGGCGCCGGGCCCGCGGGGGCGGCGGGAGGACGTGGAGATGCCACGTGGCACGGACGGGGACGTGGCAGCACGAGGCGTCGTGTGCCAAGGCACGAGGAGGCAGAGGGCAGGGGGACGTGGTGGGCACGGGGATGGAGAGCACGGCGTGGCGTGGGGACACGATGGGAGCCGCGACGGGCACCGGGTGGCACAAGGATGTGGCGTGGCATGGGGACACAACGGGTTCCAGGATGTGACAGCTGTGAGGGCACGGCGTGGCATCAGGACGTGGTGTGGAATGGGGACACAACAGACTCCAGGATGTGACAGCCTTGAGGGCACGGTGTGGCATCAGGACGTGGTGTGGCATGGGGACAGTGGGGGCCACCAGGCCGTGACAGGCACTGGGACACGGGTGGCACAGGGATGTGGTGTGGCATGGGGACACAATGGACTCCAGGATGTGACAGCCGTGAGGGCACGGTGTGGCATCATGGTGTGGTGTGGCATTGGGACACAATGGGAGCCACCAGGCCGTGACAGGCACCAGGACACAGCGTGGCACAGGGATGTGGCTTGAGGACACCACGGGCACCAGGACACGGCACGGCAGGGGGATGTGGGGTGGCACAAGGACAGCCTGGATTCCAGCACACGATGGGCATGGGGACACGATGCCAGCGGTGCACGACAGCCTCAGGCCCGGGGATGCAGCGTGGTGTGAGCACAAGGTGTGGCACAGGGACACGATGGATGCCAGGACACGGCGTGGCAGCGTGGCACAGGGACATGGCATGGCACTGGGGCAGGACATGGCACAAGGACACAGCATGGCACTGGGACATGGTGTGGCACAAGGACATGGTGTGGCACTGGGACATGGTGGCGTGAGGACAGGACATGGCACTGGGACATGGCATGGCACAAGGACAAGGCACGGGGACACGGAGTGGCACTGGGACATGGTGTGGCACGAGGACAGGACATGGCACAGGGACACAGCACAAGGCTGCGGTGGCACCAGAGCACAGCGTGCATGGCACAAGGACACGGCGTGGCACAAGCACCTGGTGTGGCACTGGGATATGGTGTGGCACAAGGACATGGTGTGGCACTGGGACATGGTGTGGCGTGAGGACAGGGCATGGCACGAGGACAGGACATGGCACAAGGACACGGCGTGGCACTGGGATATGGCATGGCACAAGGACGAGGCATGGCACAAGGACACAGTGTGGCACAAGCACCTGGCGTGGCACAAGGACGTGCCCTGTGCCCCCCACATCTCCCACCTGGCATCCCCAGCCCCTCTGGGCAGCGGTGGCACCACCAAGGGGGAACTGAGGCAGGACACGGTCAGGGGTGCCCCCCCCCCGTTTCTGTGCCTCAGTTTGTGCCCCCAGCGCGGAGCCGGGTCCGTGCCAGCCGGGAAAGGGTTAAGGCTGCCGCCTGTCACCCCTCGCATTGTCACCGAGTGCCACCCCCGGCCCTGCAGGTGCTGCCCACGCACCCCGCGGTGCCAAGGTGCGTGAGGCAGACAGGGGATGCCGGGGGGGGGGACAGAAGGACGCGGGGGGGCCGGACAGATGGGGGGACAGGATGCACGGGTGTGACGCACGGATGGAGGCGAGGACAGACGGACGGATGGATGGCGGGACAGAACGACGGAGGTGGGGGTCGCGTCCGACCCCCGTGGAGTTCCCCCAGGGGGGAAACTGAGGCACGGGATCCCCACCATGGGGATCCCCCCACGGCCAACACCGGACCCCGCCAAAGTGGGGAGGTCACATCAGCCCAGGGCACAAACACGGCACAGCCCGGGGGTCACAGACCCCCTAAAACCCCACAGCCCCCCTGAACCCCACAGCCCCTCCCCACAGACCCCCTGAACCTCACAGCCCAGCGCGGGGGTCACAGCTCCCCCTGAACCCCACAGACTCCACCCCACAGCCCAGCCTGGGGGTCACAGCCCCCTATACCCCACAGACTCCCTAAAACCCCACAGCCCCTCTTGTACCTCACAGCCCCCCTGAACTCACAGCCCCCCTGTACCCCACCGCCCCCTCTCCACAGCCCCCCGTACCCCACAGCCACAGACGGGTCCTGCTGCCCCACACGGGCCCCGGGGGTCCGGGCGCTTCCTCCGCCCGCCCGGGAAACTGAGGCACAGCCCCGCGGCCTCAGCGGGCACCGCCACCCCTGCCCCGGCTCCCCGAGGGCCGCGGGGACACCGAGCACGGCCGGGGCTGCCCCGGGCCGGTACTCACTGTGCGGGGTGCCCCCGGCCGGCTCGGCGCCGGGGGGAGACCAGGGGGGCGCGGGGTGGGTGGGGGTCGCCGCAGGGCTCTTGGTGAAGATGCCGCTGATGAACTTGAGCATCTTTCGGTCGCGGGTGGAGGCGCGACCCCCCTCGCGTCCCCGCTTGAGCCCGGTCTCGGGGGCGGGGGCGGGCACCAGGACCCCCGGCTGGAGGTCGCTGTAGTCCAGGGTCTTGCTCTTGCCCTTGCTGGGGGACAGCCGGGCCCGGGGGGGCCCCTCGCTCTTGCCCCCCGCCTTGGGGCGCCCCTTCCCCTCTCCCTCGGGCCACGAGAGGCGGCTGCCGGCGCCTTTGCCGGGGGCTTTGCCCGCCCGGGGCTCGGGGGTCCCGCGGCTCCCCCCGCCGCCCGCCGCCGCTTTGGGGGGCTTGGGGCCGGCCAGGCGGAGGCGGCGAGCGCCGGCCGAGGGGTGCGGGGAGCCCGTGGGGGGGTCCAGGGGCGGCGGGGGGGCCCTGGCTCCCTCCGGGGGACCCTCGGGGCCCCCCCAGGTGGCCTGGCTGAGCAGGGGGCGCCGGGGGGTCCCGGCGGGCTGGGGGATGTCCAGGGCGGCCAGAGCGCGGTGCCCCGGCCCCTCCAAGGTGCCCTTGGCCCCCCGGGGGTCGGGTTTGGGGGGCACGGCCGGCAGAGGGGGGGGCAGCAGCGAAGGGTCGGGTTTGGGGGGCACGGCGGGGGGCGCGGGGGGCGGCAACAGCGCCGGGTCGGGTTTGGGGGGCACGGCCGGGGGCGGGGGGGGCGGCAACAGCGCCGGGTCGGGTTTGGGGGGCACGGCGGGGGGCGGGGGGGGCAGCATGGCCGTGTCGGGTTTGGGGGGCACGGCCGGGGGCGAGGCGGGCGAGCGGGGGCGGGGGGCGTCGGGGCCGGGGGGGCCGGGACCGGCCGTACTTATCCGGAGCGCGTCCTGCCGCTGGAAGAGCCGCTCGGGCCGCCGGGCTCGGCCGGGCTCGGGGGTGCGGGGGGCGGCCGCGGCCCCCCCGGGGCCAGGGGCTCCATCGCCACCCCCCCCCGCCTCCTCCGCCTCCCCCGCGGCGCCCACCGACTCGAGCTTGACCAGCGTGAGCGAGATGAGGTAGGTGGTCCTGCGCTGGAGGCCGGTGCTCCTGCTCATGGGTGCGGGCAGGGCCCCCCCGGGCCGCCCCCCCCGGCCCCCCTGGATCCCCGCGCGGCGCCGCGGCCGCCGGTGCCGCCGATGCTCCGGTCCCACCCCCGGCCCTGCCTCCCCGAAGCCTTCGCCGCTCGCCCGCCCCCGGAGGGGTTGGAACCGCCGCCGCCCCCCCCGCCGAGCACCGGCGCCCCCCCGGGATCGGGGCCACCCCCCCGCCGCGCCCCCCAGCCCGGGTCAGCGGCCGGGGGGCATCGCGGGGGAACCCCCCGGGCTGGGGGCGGGCAGGGGAGGGCTCGGGGGCTTTTGGGGGCGGGGGGGCAGCGGACGGGAGTCAGGGCGGGGGGGGGGGGTGTGGGGACCCGGGGGTCGGGGGGGGCAGGGAAGGGGGGGGTTACAGGTGCGGGGGGGGGGATGGGAGGGGAGATGGGGCGTGAGGGACACGGGATGGGGGGGGCAAAGGGGCGGTGGTGGGGAGGGGGCGCGGGGGCTGCGGGGAAGGGGAAAGCGGAGGGAGGGGGGGTTACGGGCCGGGGGGGGTCATGCCCGGGCCCCCCCGGGAGCGGCGCTCACGGCAGCGCCCGACGGGCTCGTCCTTGGCGGCGGCGGCGGCGGCGGAGCGGGCGGGGGCCGGGGCCCGGCGGGGGGGGCCCTGAGCGGCCGGGGGGGGGCCGGGGCCCGGCGGGGGGGGGCCCTGAGCGGCCGGGGGGGGCCGGGGCCGCCGCTCTCCGCCATGCGCCGCTCCCAGGGCCGGGCTGGGGCGGGGGCGGGCGGCGGCCCCGCCGCTACCGGGCAGGCGCGAGCGCTCCCGGGCGCCTCCCCCGAGCCCCCGGCACCGGCTCCGGCACCTGCTGGGATGCCGGGACCCCCCCCCCCCCCGCCCCGACAGCCCCCTGCACCGCCGATCCATCCATCCATCCATCCATCCATCCATCCATCCATCCATCCATCCATCCATCCATCCATCCATCCATCCCTCCGTCCATCCCGCTCTCCCCCGCGCTCCTAAATCCCCTCCTTCCCCTTCCCGGGGCACCAACGCTGGCACGGGAGGGGTCCCGCGGGCTGGGGGGGCGTGCGGGCGGCTTTGGGGTTTTTGGGGGGTCTTGCGGGGCCCGGGGAAGGCTCATCCACCCCTTTTCTGGCATTTTTTAGCAGCGGCGCAGCATCCCTGCGCATCCCGTTACCACGGCAACGGCGGGGATGGCGCCGGGAGCAGCCGTGGACCCCCCCCAGTGTCACTCTCGTCACTCCCGTGTCCCCCTCGCGGAGCCGGGCCGGGGGTCGCGGCCATTGGGGTCCCCCAAGCCAGCGTGACCCCCCCGGCTCTGCGTGTCACAGCCCGGGGGGCACACGGGGCTGGGGGCTCAGCGGGACCCCTCGGCCCCCTGTGCCCCCCGGAGGTCGGGCGGGGGTCCCGGCCCTGCTGGGCTCCGTGTGCCCCCCACGCGCGGGGTCCCCGGGACCTGGCACCGCTCCGGGCAGGGGGGGCACCCCCAGAGGTGCCCATGCTGCCACCCCAGGGCTGTGACCGTGGGGCTGGGGGATCTGCCCTCAGCGCCCCGTGGGGACAGCGCTGTCCCCTCCAGTGCCCCATGGCGTCCCCAAGCAAGGGCCACCCCTCCCCATCGCTCAGATGTCCCACGCTGTGCGGGGGGGGACGACGACACAGGGTCACGGCGGGTCCGACCCCAGCACCAGAACAGCCCTGTCCCCATCCCTGTCCCTGTCCCTGTCCCTGTCCCTGTCTATGTCCCCATCCCTGTCCTTATCCCTGTCCCTGTCCCCATCCCTGTCCCTGTCCCTGTCTATGTCCCCATCCCTGTTCCCATCCCTGTCCCTGTCCCCATCCTTGTCCCCACCCCCATCCCTGTCCCTGTCCCTGTCCCTGTCCCCATCCCTGTCCATGTCCTCATCCCTGTCCCTGTCCCTGTCCCCATCCCTGTCCCTGTCCCCGTCCCTGTCCCTGTCCCCATCCCTGTCCATGTCCCCATCCCTGTCCATGTCCCCATTCCTGTCCTTATCCCATCCTTGTCCCCACCCCCATCACTGTCCCCAATCCCTGTCCCCATCCCTGTTCCTGTACCCTCCCTGTCCCCATCCGTGTCCCCATCTCTATCCCTATCTTTGTCCCCATCCCTGTCCCTGTCCCCATCCCTGTCCCTGTCCCCATCCCTGTCCATGTCCCCATCCCTGTCCCATCCCTGTTCCTCTACCCTCCCTGTCCCCATCCGTGTCCCCATCCCTATCCCTATCTTTGTCCCCATCCCTGTCCGTGTCCCCATCCCTGACCCCGTCCCTTTGGGGTCCCCAAAGCCGCTGCACCCCCATGGTGGGGCTGGGGGGGGGTTAAACGGGGGCGGGGCAGAGCCCTGAGCCCCCCCGGGGGTGGGAGGGGGCTCGGGGGGAGCTCTGTGCCCCCCCCGGCGCTCTGTGGGTACCACAGCGGGCGCTTGGCAACGCGGCATCCCCCGGCTTCCCGTTGCCATGGCAACCGCGCGGGAGCTGTCAGAGTGGGGGGGGGGAGCACAGGGATGTGGGGGCTCGGAACGGGCAGGGGGCGGCAACGGAGCCCCGCCCCGAGTGACGTCACCGGACACCCCCGCGCGGGGGCGGGGCGATCGGGGGGAGGAGACCCCAAACCCCCGCAGCCCCCCCAGCCGGGGACCCCCCCCAGCAACAAGTGCCCGCCCCCGAGGCCCCCCCAGCATCAGAGCCCCGCCCACACAGCAGCTCCCCCCCTCTCCAGCAGCCCCTCCGACCCTTCCAGCAGGGCCCCCCAATTCCCCCAGAGCCTCCTCAATCCCCCCAGGGCCCCCCCAGTCCCCCCAGAGCCCCCTCAATACCTCCCAGGGCCCCCCAGTCCCTCCAGAGCCCCCCCAATACCCCCAGAGCCCCCCCAATCCCCCCAGGGCCCCCCCAGTCCCCCCAGAGCCCCCCAATACCCCCAGAGCTCCCCAATTTCCCCAGAGCCCCCTCAATCCCTCCAGAGCCCCCCCAATCCCCCCATGGCCCCCCCAGTCCCCCAAGGGCCCCCCCAATCACCCCAGAGCTCCCCCAGTCCCTCCAGAGCCCCCCCAATACCCCCGAGTCCCCCCAATCCCCCCATGGCCCCCCCAGTCCCCCCAGTTCCCCCCTGCCCCCCCGGCAGACGCAGACAGGAGGAAGTGGCCCCATGGCCCCGTTCCCACAGCGCAGGGCCCGGAAACCGCCCCAGCACGGAAATGGGGGGGCCCCAACCCCCAGCCGGGCCTGCACCCCCCCCCCCGCCCCCCAGCTGGGTCCCCATGGGGGCTGGCACTGCCAACCCCCCCCCATGGCACTGGGGGGCACCGGAGCATGGAATGGGGGGGGCTCTGCTGGAAGGGGGGCAGGGACCCCCTGAGCTGGGACAGGACCAGAGACCAGCACAGTGTGGGGCTGGGGGGGACACCAGGGTCACATCTGTCCATGTGTCCATCTGTCCGTCCGTCCATCTGTCCATCCACCCTTCCGTCCATCATCCAACCATCATCCATCCAACCCTCCATCCATCCATCCATCCATCCATCCAACCATCATCCATCCAACCCTCCAACCCTCCATCCATCCATCCATCCATCCATCCATCCATCCATGTGTCCATCCATCCATCCATCATCCATCCATCCATCCATGTGTCCGTCCATCCATCCATCCATCCCTGCATCCACCTGTCCATCTGTCCATCCTTCCACCTGTGTATCTGCATCCACCTGTTTGTCCATCCACCAGTCCACTCATTCATTGTCCATCCATCCCTTCCACCTGCCCTTCTGTCTGTCTGTCCATCCATGCCTCCAGCCAACTCTCTGTCTGTCTGTCCATCCATCCGTCCCTCCATCCATCCATAGGATGCCCCTCCACCCCTCTCTCCTCTGTCCATCCATCCATCTGTCTGTCCATGTGTCCGTCCCCTGCTACACCCTCCTATCTGTCAATGCCTTGAGCCACCACCTGTCCATCCATCCATCCACCTGTCCTGTGTCCGTCCATCCATCCATCCATCCATCATCCATCCATCCATCCATCATCCATCCATCCATCCATCCATCATCCATCCATCCATCCATCATCCATCCATCCATCCATCCATCATCCATCCATCCATCCATCCATCCATCCATCATCCATCCATCATCCATCCATCCATCCATCCATCCATCATCCATCCATCCATCCATCCATCATCCATCCATCCATCCATCCATCCATCCATCATCCATCCATCCATCCATCATCCATCATCCATCCATCCATCCATCCATCCATCCATCCATCCATCCATCCATCCATCCATCCATCATCCATCATCCATCCATCCATCCATCCATCCATCCATCCATCCATCCATCCATCCATCCATCCATCCATCCCTTCCACCTGCCCTGCTGTCCATCTGTCCATCCGTGCCTCCAGCCATCTCCCTGTCTGTCTGTCCATCCCTCCATCCCTCCCCTTGCTCCTCCACCCATCTGCCCACGCCTCATCTCTCCACCCACCCACTCCTCCACCCACGGCGTGTCCATCCACTCCATCCACTCTCCATCCTCCTGTCCATCCATCCTCCACCCACTCTCCATCCTCCTGTCCATCCTCCTGTCCATCCATCCTCCATCCACCCTCCATCCACTCTCCATCCTCCTGTCCATCCACCCTCCATCCACTCTCCATCCTCCTGTCCATCCATCCTCCATCCACTCTCCATCCACTCTCCATCCTCCTGTCCATCCATCCTCCATCCATCCTCCATCCACTCTCCATCCACTCTCCATCCTCCTGTCCATCCACCTGTCCATCCTCTCTCCATCCACTCCATCCACTCTCCATCCGTCCATCCATCTGTCCATCCTCTCTCCATCTGCCTGTCCATCCACTCTCCATCCACTGTCCATCCATCTGTCCATCCACCCTCCATCAACTCTCCATCCTCCTGTCCATCCACTCTCCATCCACTGTCCATCCATCTGTCCATCCACTCCATCCACTCTCCATCCTTTCTCCATCCTTTCTCCATCCATCTGCCCATCCATCTGTCCATCCTCTCTCCATCCATCTGTCCATCCATCTGTCCATCCACTCTCCATCCTCCTGTCCCCCCGCCTGCGCCCCCCATGTCCCCTCGGTGTTCCCCCAGTGTCCCTCCATGTCCCCCCATGTCCCCAGCCCCGGTGTCCCCGGTACCTCAGAGGGCCCTGAGGGCGCTGCTGTCCCCCTGCCTGCGCCCCCCGGTGTCCCCCTGGTGTCCCCCCGGTGTCCCCAGCCCCGGTGTCCCCCCGGTACCTCGGAGGGCCCTGAGGGCGCTGCTCAGGCTGGCTCGCAGCTGGGGCTCGGGCACGCTCTCCACGAGCCGCACCAGCCGGTTCAGGTGGCCCTTGGCCCCCTCGTGCCGGGCCACCTCGGCCCGGATGGCGGCCAGAACCTCGCGCCGCTCTCGGGGGGCCCCCATGGCACCCCCGGGCCCCCGCTCGGCCCCGGTTTGCGCTCCGTGCTCGCTTCCTGCCGGGGCCGCGGCGCCACCCGCGGGGACACGTCACGGGCACGGCCCGCGCGGGGCTGGCACGGCCCGGCCCCGGTGCACCGGGACAGCCGGGACAGCCGGGACATGCCGGGACACGCCGGGACACGCCGGGACACGGGCACGGCCCGGCACGCCCGACGCCACGCCACGGGCACGGCAGCGACACGCGGGGACACACACACACACACGGGTGGGAGATCGGGGACACCCCGAGGACACCACGAGGACACCACAGCGTGTGTGGGGACACCCTGGGACTGCAGGGGGACACCCACGGGGGGCTGTGTGCACACGCTGGGGACACACGGGCGCACTGGGGACACGTGCAGTGACACATGGGCATGCTGGGACATGGGTACGGTGACACAGACACAGCAGACAGGGACACACGGTCATGCTGGGGACACAGCACAGGGGACACGTGGGGACACACACACACACACGGGTGGGAGACCGGGGACACCCTGAGGACACCACGGCTGTGCAGGGACACCCTGGGGGCGCAGGGGGACACCCACGGGGAGCTGTGTGCACACGCTGGGGACACACGGGCATGTGGGGACATACATGTGTGGGGTGACACGGATACAGCCGTGACATGCTGGGGACACATGGGCATGCTGGGGACATGTGCAGTGACACATGAGCATGCTGGGACATGGGTGCAGTGACACGGACACAGCAGTGACAGGGACACAGCAGTGAAATGCTGGGGACACACGGGCATGCTGGGACATACATGTGTGTGGTGACACGGATACAGCCATGACACACTGGGGACACACGGGCACACTGGGGACACGTGCAGTGACACATGGGCATGCTGGGACATACATGTGTGTGGTGACACGGATACAGCCATGACACACTGGGGACACACGGGCGCACTGGGGACACGTGCAGTGACACATGGGCATGCTGGGACATGGGTACGGTGACAGGGACACAGCAGTGACACGCTGGGGACATGCATGGCTATATGGACAGGCTGGGGACGTGTGCAGTGACACACGGGCACACTGGGGACACATGTGCGGTAAGAGGGACACAGCAGTGACAAACTGGGAACATGTATGGGCACACAGACATGCTATGGACATGCGTGTGCTGGCCTGGACACAGTGGTGACACGCTGGGGACATGCATGGGTATATGGACAGGCTGGGGACACGTCGAGTGACACATGGGCACACTGGGGACACGTGTGTGGTGACACGGACACAGCAGTGACACACTGGAGACATGTATGGGCACACAGACACACTATGGACACGTGTGCAGTGACACGGACACAGCAGTACATGCTGGGGACACACGGACACACTGGGGACATGTGCAGTGACACACGGACACGCCAATGATGTGTGGAGTGACAGGGACGTGCCAGGGACATGTGCAGTGACACACAGCACATTGGGGACATGTATGGTGACACACGGACACATGCAGTGACACACAGACACATGCAGTGACACACAGACATGCCAACGACATGTGCAGTGACACATGGACACGCTAAGGACACGTGCAGTGACACACAGACATGCTAAGGACATGTGCAGTGACACACAGACACGCTAAGGACACGTGTGCCATCCCATGCACACACAGCCCACCCCCACCCCCCGATGTCCCCCAGGTGTCCCCGTGTCACCCCAGGCACACCCAGGGCCCTTGGGGGTGTCCCCGTGTCCCCCCCCAGCCTTGGGCTCCTGCCCATCCCCCCCAGTGCCCACAGGGGGTCCCAGCACCTGGGAGGGGCTCCCAGTGCCCGGGGCAGTGCCACCACCTGTGGAGGGTGACAGGGGTCACTGTGGGGGCCCAGGGGTCACTGTGGGGTCCCAGGGGTCACTGGGTGGTGACAGCAATCTCTATGGGGTGACAGCAGTTACTGTGGGGTCCCAGTGGTCATTGTGGGGGTCCCAGTGGTCATTGTGGGGGATCCCAGTGGTCACTGTGGGGATCTCAGTGGTCATTGTGGGGGTCCCAGTGGTCATTGTGGGGTCCCAGCAGTCCCTGTGGGGTCCCAGTGGTCACTGTGGGGTCTCAGCACCCCCATGGGCCCCCAACATCCCCTGCGGGGGTCCCAGCTCTCTTTGGGGGTCCCAGCACCCGGTGTCCCCATCCCCTGCACCCTCCAAGGCAGAGGCGGGAATGGGGGTCAGGGGGGTTTATTGGGGGTCAGAGGGGTCAGGGGGGGTTCATTGAGGGGTCAGGGGGGTCAGAGGGGTCAGGGGGGGTCCTGTGGGGTTCACTGTGGGGTCAGGGGGTTCTGTGGGGTTCACTGTGGTGTCAGGGGGTTCTGTGGGGTTCACTGTGGGGTCAGGGGGGTCCCGTGGGGTTCACTGTGGGGTCAGGGGGTCCTGTGGGGTTCACTGTGGGGTCAGGGGGTTCTGTGGGGTTCACTGTGGGGTCAGGGGGTACGCTGAGGCCACCAGGCGCTGCTTGTCCCAGCTGTAGGTCTGGATGGTGGCAGCCTCGCCCCCCAGGCTGATGTGGCACCTGCAAGGACAGGTGAGGGTGAGCCCGGGGCTGGGACCCGGGCAGTGCCAGCCCCCTGCCCTCAGTGCCAGCCCCCTGGGGCGGTGCCAATCCCCTGGGGCGGTGCCAGCCCCTGGCCTCAGTGCCAGCCCCCTGCCCACAGTGCCAGCCCCCTGCCCTCGGTGCCAGCCCCCTCCCCTCTGTGCCAGCCCCCTCCCCTCTGTGCCAGCCCTCTGCCCACAGTGCCAGCCCCCTGCCCTCGCTGCCAGCCCCCTGCCCTCGGTGCCAGCCCCTGCCCTCGGTGCCAGCCCCCTCCCCACAGTCCCAGCCCCCTGGAGCAGTGCCAGCCCCTCCCCTCGGTGCCAGCCCCTGGGGCAGTGCCAGCCCCCGGCCCACGGTGCCAGCCCCTGCCCACAGTGCCAGCCCCTTCCCCTTGGTGCCAGCTCGCTGGGGCAGTGCCAGCCCCTCCCCTCGGTTCCAGCCCCCTGCCCACAATGCCAGCCCCCAGCCCACGGTTCCAGCCCCTTCCCCTCGGTGCCAGCCCCCTGGGGCAGTGCCAGCCCCTCCCACAGTGCCAGCCCCCTCCCCTCAGTTCCAGCCCCTCCCCTCGGTGCCAGCCCCTTCCCCTCGGTGCCAGCCCCCTGGGGCAGTGCCAGCCCCTGCCCTCGGTGCCAGCCCCTGCCCTCGGTGCCAGCCCCCTCCCCTCAGTTCCAGCCCCCTCCCCTCGGTGCCAGCCCCCTGCCCACGGTGCCAGCCCCCTGCCCACGGTGCCAGCCCCCAGCCCACGGTGCCAGCCCCTTCCCCTCGGTGCCAGCCCCCTTCCCTCGGTGCCAGCCCCCTGGGGCAGTGCCAGCCCCTGCCCACGGTGCCAGCCCCCTCCCCTCAGTTCCAGCCCCTCCCCTCGGTGCCAGCCCCCTCCCCTCAGTTCCAGCCCCCTCCCCTCGGTGCCAGCCCCTCCCCTCGGTGCCAGCCCCCTGGGGCAGTGCCAGCCCCTGCCCTCGGTGCCAGCCCCTGCCCGGGTGCCCGCACTCACTGGCGGTCGGGCCGTGCCAGGAAGCAGAGGGTGAACAGAGCCAGGTCGAACTCGGGGCTGGAGCCCACCAGGAGCGACCCCCGCGCTTTGAGGTGCCCGTCCCAGCGGAACCGCAGCGACAGCACGTCCGGGAAGGCCGCCCACTGCCGGGGACAGACAGACAGACAGATACACAGACAGGGGGACACGGCGGGGACAGACAGACACACAGACAGGGGGACATGGCAGGGACAGACAGACACACAGATACAAAGACAGATACACAGACAGGGGGACATGGCAGGGACAGACAGACACACAGATACAAAGACAGACACACAGACAGGGGGACACGGCGGGGACAGACAGACACACACACAGACACACACAGACAGATACACAGACAGGGGGACACAGAGGGGACAGACAGACAGACACACAGACAGGGGGACACATGGCGGGGACAGACAGACACACAGACAGACACACAGACAGACACACAGACAGATACACAGACAGGGGGACACGGCGGGGACAGACAGACAGACACACACACAGACACACAGACACGGCGCCGTGGGTGCCCATCCCAGCAGAGCCACAGTGACAGCACAGCCAGGGGGGGCTCACGGGGGGCACAGGGAGGGGCACTGGGGTGGGCAGGGGGGTGCCCAGGCCATGGTGGGCACAGGGAAGGGCACCGGGGTGCCAGGGGGGTGCCCAGGCCATGGGGGGCAGGGACACGTGGGTACAGCCATGGGGAGACCACAGGTGTGGCCTCAGGGGACAGGGACACCAGGGACGCTGCAGGGGACAATCAGTGGGGACAACCAGTGGGACCCAGGGGACCGCGAGGTTCCAGGGAAATGGGGGGAGTGGGACCTCGGGGCATCGTGGGGGCACAGGGACCCTGGGGACATCCCTGGGGACAGAGAGCTTGGCTGGGGACACTGCAGGGGATGGGGGCAGGAGGGAAGGCCAGGGTGCCCCCTCTGTGTCCCCACGTCCTGCTCAGAGGATCCCTCCCTGTGTCCCTTGTCCCCACCCACAGGCCCATCCCAGGTGCAGCCCAGGTACTGCAGTCGCCCCCATGTCCCCCATGTCCCCCATGTCCCCATGTCCCCACTCAGGGGCCTGTCCCAGGTGTAGCCCAGGTACTCCAGTCCATGTCCCTGTGTCCCCCATGTCCCCATGACCCATGTCCTTGTGTCCTCGTGTCCCCGTGTCCCCCCCTGTTCCTGTGCCCCCCATGTCCCTCATGTCCCCATGTCCCACCCCATCCCCTGTCCCACTCACCGCCCCATCCCAGGTCCAGTCCAGGTACTCCAGCTGTCCCCATGTCCCCCCATGTCCCCATATCCCCGTGTCCCCATGTCCCTCCATGTCCCCCTGTCCCCACTCACGGGCCCGTCCCAGGTGCAGCCCAGGTACTGCAGCTGTCCCCATGTCCCTCCATGTCCCCCCATGTCCCCCTGTCCCCACTCACAGGCCCATCCCAGGTGCAGCCCAGGTACTCCAGCTGTCCCCATGTCCACCCATGTCCCCATATTCCCGTATCCCCATGTCCTCATGTCCCTCCATGTCCCTCCATGTCCCCATGTCCCCCGTGTCCCCCACGTCCCCCCATGTCCCCATGTCCCCACTCATGGGCCTGTCCCAGGTGCAGCCCAGGTACTGCAGCCTCTCCCATGTCCCCTCTGTCCCTTTGTCCCTCCCTGTCCCCATGTCCCCACTCCCAGGCCCATCCCAGGTGCAGCCCAGGTACTCCAGCTGTCCCCATGTCCCCATATTCCCATATCCCCATGTCCCTCCATGTCCCCATGTCCCCCCTGTCCCCCCCATGTCCCCACTCCCAGGCCCGTCCCAGGTGCAGCCCAGGTACTCCAGCTGTCCCCATGTCCCCATATTCCCGTATCCCCATGTCCCTCCATGTCCCTCCATGTCCCCATGTCCCTCCATGTCCTCCCATGTCCCCATGTCCCCACTCACAGGCCCGTCCCAGGTGCAGCCCAGGTACTGCAGCTGTCCCCATGTCCCCCCATGTCCCCATATCCCCGTATCCCCATGTCCCTCCATGTCCCCATGTCCCCCCATGTCCCCCTGTCCCCACTCACAGGCCCATCCCAGGAGCAGCCCAGGTACTGCAGCTGTCCCCATGTCCCTCCATGTCCCCCCATGTCCCCCTGTCCCCACTCACAGGCCCATCCCAGGTGCAGCCCAGGTACTGCAGCCTCCCCGCGCTCTCCAGCGCCTGCAGCTGCACCCAGTTGTGGCACCCGGACACCGCGTCCTTCTTCACCTCCCCTGGGGACACGGGTGACACAGACAGCAGGTGACCACAGCTGCCCCCCAGGGACCCCCCCAAACCTCCCCAGCTCCACCCCTTGGTGTCCCCCCCATCCCCTTGGTGTCCCCCTGTTCAATCCCTGTCCCCGCTCCCTCCCATCCCCACAGTATCCCCCCCTCCCCAGTGTCCCCCCATGTCCCCACATGTCCCCCAGTGTCCCCAGTGTCCCCTCACCCACGAACACGTGCTCGAAGCCGCACGAGTCCAGCACTTTCCCTCCAGAGCGTGAGTAGAGCCCGAACCACATGGAGTGGAGATCGGCCCGGAACGCCTCGGCCGAGGGGTACAGCCCTGGGGACAGCACAGGGACAGCATGGGGACATGGGGTACAGCCCTGGGGACAGCATAGGGACAGCATGGGAACAGTGTGGGGACACCACAGGGATATGGGGTACAGCCCTGGGGACAGCACGGGGACAGCATGGGGACATGGGGTACAGCCCTGGGGACAGCACAGGGACAGCATGGGGACAGCGTGGGGACACCACAGGGATATGGGGTACAGCCCTGGGGACAGCACGGGGACAGCATGGGGACATGGGGTACAGCCCTGGGGACAGCATAGGGACAGCATGGGAACAGCGTGGGGACAGGGGGTACAGCCCTGGGGACAGCACGGGGACAGCATAGGGACATGGGGTACAGCCCTGGGGACAGCACAGGGACAGCATGGGAACAGCGTGGGGACAGGGGGTACAGCCATGGGGACAGCATGGAGACAGTGTGGGGACAGCATGGGGACATGGGGTACAGCCCTGGGGACAGCGTGGGGACAGCATGGGGACAGGGGGTACAGCCTTGGGGACAGTACGGAGACATGGGGTACAGCCCTGGGGACAGCGTGGGGACATCATAGGGACAGTGTGGGGACACCACAGGGATATGGGGTACAGCCCTGGGGACAGTGTGGGACAGGAGGGTCACTGTGGGGACATCGTGGGGGCATGGTGGGGACAGGGGGGACATCATGAGGACAGCATGGGGACACTGCAGGGACAGGGGGAACACCATGGGATACCGTGGGGACAGGGGCAGCACTGTAGGGACATCATGGGGACAGGGGGAACACATGGGGACACCATGGGGATAGGGGGAACACTGTGGTGACACCGTGGGGACATCATGGGGACACCATGGGGACACTGTGGGGATAGGGGGAACAGCATGGGGACACCACGGGGACAGGGGGGTCACTGTGGGGATAGGGGGAGACCATGGGGACACTGTGGGGACAGGGGAAACACCGTGGGGACAGCATGGGGACACTGTAGGGACAGGGGAAACACTGGAGGGACACAATGGGGACAGGGGGAACACATGGGGACATCATGGGGACACCACAGGGACACCATGGGGACATTGTGGGGACAGGAGGGACACTGGAGGGACACCATGGGGACAGGGGGAACACCATGGGGATGCCATGGGCGCACTGTAGGGACACCATGGGGACACTGTGGAGACAGGGGGGACATCGTGGGGACACCAGGAGGACAAGGGGTCACCATGGGGATAGGGGGAACAACAGGGGACACCGTGGGGACACCACGGGGTCACCGTGGGGATAGGGGGAACACCATGGGGACATCGTGGGGACAGGGGGACACTGCAGGGACACCGTGGGGATGCAGTGGGGACAGAGGGGACACTGCAGGGACTGAGGGGACACCGCAGGGACCGAGGGGACACCGCAGGGACATCGCGTCCCCACCTTTGTGGAGCACGAAGCGCTCGAGCAGCGCCAGCACCGGCGTGGCCAGCGCGGCCTCCAGGAACCGCTGCTGCTCCTGCAGCTCCTCCGGCGGCTCCGCCTCCGCCCGGCCCGGGCGCTGCTCGTAATTGTCCAGCAGGGCCAGGAGCGCCGAGACCGTGGGGACAGCCAGGAGGGACGGGGACACCCGCGCAAACAGCCTGGGAAAGGGGACAGAGAGCGGGGTAAAACGGGATTAGCGATGGGATGGGATTGGGGTGGGATTGGAGTGGGATTGGGGGTGGGATTGGGATGGGTTTGGAATTGGATTGGGGTGGGATTGGGGTTGGGATTGGAGTGGGATTGGAATTGGATTGGGGTGGGATTGGAATTGGATTGGGGTGGGATTGGGGTTGGGATTGGGGTGGGATTGGAATTGGATTGGGGTGGGATTGGGGTTGGGGTTGGGGTGATTGGGATTAGCATTGGGATGGGATTCGGTTTGGGGTGGGATTGGGGTTGGGGTGGGATTGGGATTAACGTTGGGATGGGATTGCCATTGGGATTGGGTTCAGGACTGGGGTTGGGATGGGATAGAATTGGGGTTGGGATTGGATTGGGATTGGCAGGAGGGTTGGGATGAGATTGGGATGGAATTGGGGTGGGGTGAGATGAGATTAGGATTGGGAGGTATTGGGACTGGGATGGGATTAGGGTGGGGTTGGGGTGGGATTGGATTGGAGTTGGGGTTGGAATGGGGATCAGGATTGGGTTTGGGATGGGGATTGGGGTGAGATTGGGGTGGGATTGGGATTGGATGGGGATCAGCATTGGGGAGATTTGGATGAAATTGGGATGGGATTGGGATGAAGATGGGGATGGGATTGGGAGTGGGACTGGGGTAGGATTGGGGTGGGATTGGATTGCAGTTGGAGTTGGATGGGATTGGGATTGGGGAGGGATTGGGATGGGATTGGGATTGGATTGAGATCGAGATTAGGGTCGGGATGGAATTGGGGTTGGATTGGAGTTGGGGTTGGGATTGGGATGGGATTGGGGTGGGATCAAGCAGGGGTGGGGACAGGTGGGATCAGGGGGTGAGGGGGATGAGGGGGAACACGGAGGGCGCCGAGTGCCCCCCACCCTCCAGCCCTGTCCCCCCCCTGTCCCCACCTGCCCGAGCCCTGCAGGTTCAGCTCCAGCTGCCCCGGCCCGGCCCGGTTCGAGTCCGCGGCGAGCAGCTGCTCCGAGAGCTCCCGGAGCTCCGCGTCCGACACCGCCCGGGGCTCCGGTACCGCCCGGGGGGCTCCGGTACCTCCCGGGGGGGCTCCGGTATCTCCCGGGGGGCTCCGGAACCGCCCGGGGTGGCTCCGGAACCGCCCGGGCTCAAGGGGGACCCCCCCGGTCCCGGTCACCAGCAGCAGCCACAGCGAGCCACGGAGCCATCGCTGCCAGCCCCGGGCCCGCTGTCGCTTTTAGCCGCCCCTATCGCTCCTATCGCTGTCGCGATAACGCGCCAAGGTCGCGACGTGACCTCGCCAGACCCCGGGGGGGCCACCCCGACCCCCCCCGGGCCGGCTGCACCCCGGTTCCCCCCGTTGGTGACCCCGAGGGGAGGTTTGGGGACTCGACCCCCCCAAAATTTGGGCCCTCCCGGGGTGTGGGGACCCCCAAAGCGCCCCCCCCGCCCCCCCCCGAGCTGATTAATGATTAATTAATTAATCATTGGGGCGTTAATAAGGGACCAAATGTGGCCCCTCAAGGACTTCCAGGAGGGCGCGGCCTCGGGGGGGCACGGGGGGGTTTGGGGCACACGGGGGGGGGGCAGGAGCTCCCCAGGATCCCCCAGAGCGTCCCAGGACCCCCTCCCTTGGCCCCCCAGCCCCTTTACTCCCCCGAGCCCCCCAGGATCCCCCCAGAGCCCCCCAGGATCCCTCCAGGGGCATATGGGGGGGGGTCCTGGGGGGTTCTGGGGTGTCATGGGGGTTCTGAGGGGTCCTGGGGGGCTCTGGGCGGTCCATGGGGGTTCCTGGGATGCCATGAAGGGTTCCCAGGGGGCTATGGGGGTCCTGGGAGGCCATTGTGAGCTGTGGGGGGGGGGGTTCCTGGGGGGTTCTGGGGGATGCTAGGCACTATGGGGGATTCCAGGGGGGCTCTTGGGGATCCTGAGGGGCTCCAGGGGGTTCCTGGGTGCCATTGGGGGCCGTGGGGGGGTCCTGGAGGCCATAGGAGGTTCCTGGGGGGATCTGGGGGTGTCCTGGACGGTCATGGAGGGATCCTGGGGGGCCATGGTGGGTTCCTGGGGGGCTCTGGGGAGATCCTGGGGTGCCGTGGGGGGTGCTGGGAGGCTCTGGGGGTTCCTGGGGGTTCAAGGGGGGCTCTGGGGGTCCCTGGGGTTCAATGGGGGGGGGGGGGGCTTCTGGGGGGCTCTGGGGTTGGGTGGGGCCGGGATTCGTGCGGCCAAGGGGGTTCGGGGGGATTCGGGGGAGGGGCGAGATTCTGGGGGCGGGGCGATTTGCGATTGCCACGCCCCCTCCCGGGGGCCCCGCCCCACCCCGGCCGCGCCGTGCGCATGCGCAGTACGGAGAACGCGCGTTGTTCTGTGGGCGTGGTCATACCCATATACGGTGTTCGAGGGCGTGGCCTAAACGATAGTAGTGGGCGGGGCCTAAGGGCGGGGCTATGGAGACACTGGGCGCGGTGGGCGGGCCGGGCGCCCTGCGCAGGCGCAGTGCGGGCGGGCGCGCCGGGCGCGGGGCCGCGGTTTAAAGGGGCCGCGGCGCGGGGAGCCCGGAACTCCCCGGGACCCCCGGGAACCTCCGGGACCCCGGAGCCCCCCGTGACCCCCGGCACCCCCCGGGACTCCCGGGAACCCCCAGAGCCCGCCATGGTCTGCGGAGGCTTCGCCTGTTCGCGCAACGCGCTCTGCGCCCTCAACGTGGTTTATGTGGTGAGCTGGGGGGCCGTGAGGGGAATGGGGACCCCTCGGGTCTGGGGGAGCCGTGAGGGGTTTGGGGACCCCTCTGCCCTGAGGGGCCGTGAAGGGATTGGGGATCCCCTCAGGTCTGGGGGGGCGTGAGGGGATTGGGGACCCCTCTGCTCTGTGGGGGGAATGGGGACCCCTCAGCTCTGTGGGGGGATTGGGGATCCCTCGGGTCTGGGGTGCTCTGAGAGGACTGGGGACCCCTCTGGGGGGGCTCTGAGGGGATTGGGGACCCCTCAGGTCTTGTTGGGGGGATTGGGGACCCCTCTGCCCTGGGGAGGTCTGCAGGAGGGGGGGGACCCCCTCCCAGTTTGGGGTTCTGGGGTGCTGGGGGGAAGTTGGGGGTCCCTAAAGCTGGGGGGGGCTCCTGGGACCCTCGGTCTGGGGGCGGCTCTGGGGCTGCCCCTGTAGGGGTGGCTGAATAGGGCTGGGGGGCTCAGTCCCGGTTTGGGGGCTCAGTCCCGGTTCGGGGGGGGCTCAGTCCCGGTTTGAGGGCTCAGTCGCGGTTCGGGGGGAGCACAGTCCCGGTTCAGGGTCACAATCCTGGTTTGGGGGGGTCACAGTCCCGGTTCGGGGTCACAGTCCCGGTTTGGGGGCTCAGTCCCGGTTTGGGGTCACAATCCCGGTTTGGGGGCTCAGTCCCGGTTTGGGGTCACAATCCCGGTTTGCGGGCTCGGTTCCGGTTTGGGGGCTCAGTCCGGGTTGGGGGGGGGCACAGTCCCGGTTTCGGGGGGTTCTGGGGGTGCCGATGCCTCCTGACCCGTGCCCCCCCCCCCGTGCCCCCTGACCCATGCGCCCCCTCCCCGGTGCCCCCTCCCCGGTGCCCCCTGACCCGTGCCCCCCTCCCCGGTGCCCCCTCCCCGGTGCCCCCTCCCCGGTGCCCCCTGACCCATGCGCCCCCTCCCCGGTGCCCCCTGACCCGTGCCCCCTCCCGGTGCCCCAGCTGGTGGGGGTTCTGCTAGTGGCCGTGGCGGGCTGGGCGCGGGGCCTGGCCGGGGGCTCCAGCCCCCCCCTGCTCGGAGGAGCCTTCGCCGTCGGAGTCTTCCTCCTGCTGATCGCGGCGCTGGGGCTGCTCGGGGCCCTGCGGCACCACCAGGTCCTGCTCTTCTTCGTATCCTTTTGGGGGGGGGGAACCTCCGGGGGACCCTCCTGGCACCCCCAGCCCCTCCTGGGGACCCTCCTGGCACCCCCAGCCCCTCCTGAGGACCCTCCTGGCACCTCCAGCTCCTCCTGAGGACCCTCCTGGCACCCCCAGCCCCTCCTGAGGACCCTCCTGGCACCCCCAGCCCCTCCTGGGGATCCCCCCCGGCACCCCCAGCCCCTCCTGAGGACCCTCCCAGCACCCCCAGCCCCATGAGCCCCCTGCCCGCCTGGGCACCGCGTCCTGCCCTGCTCTGTCCCCTTGGCCCAAAGTCCCCCTCAGTCCCCAGCACCCCCTGGGTGTTCTGGCACCCCTGGCAGTGTCCCCAAGCCCCCCTGGATGTCCCTGACACATCTGGCAGTGTCCCCAAGCCCCTCTGGATGTCCCTAGCAATGTCCCCAACACCCTTGAATGTCCCTGGCACCCCTCCAGTGTCCCCAGCACCCACTGGATGCCCCCAGTGCATCCCTGGATGTCCCTGGCACATCTGGCAGTGTCCCCAAACCCCTCTGGATGTCCCTGGCAGTGTCCCCAAACCCCTCTGGATGTCCCTGGCAATGTCCCCAAACACCCCTGGCTGGCCCTGGCATTCCTGGCAATGTCCCCAAGCCCCTCTGGATGTCCCTGGCACCCCTGGCAGTGTCCTCACCACCCCCCTGGATGTCCCCAGTGCCCTCCTGGGTTTACCTGGCACCCCTGGCAGTGTCCCCAAGCCCCCCCTGGATGTCTCTGCTCTGTCCCCAGTGTCCCTCTGGATGTCCCTGGCACCCCTGGCAGTGTCCCCAACACCCCCTGGATGTCCCTGGCACCCCTGGCACTGTCCCCAAACCCATCTAGAAGTCCCTGGCAGTGTCCCCAGTGCTCCCCTGGCTGGCCCTGGCACGCCAGCACTGACCCCAAGTCCTTCTTGACATCCCTGGCACCCCTGGCAGTGTCCCCAACACCCCCTGGATGTCCCTGGCAGTGTCCCCAAGGCCCCCCGGGTGTCCTAAACACCCCCTGGCTGGCCCTTGTATCCCTGGCACTGTCCCCAACACCCCCTGGATGTCCTTGGCAGTGTCCCCAACACCCCTGGATGTCCTAAACACCCCCTGGCAGTGTCCCCAAGCCCCCCTGGATGTCCTAAACACCCCCTGGCACTGTCCCCAACACCCCTGGATGTCCCTGGCACTGCCCCCAACACCCCTGGGTGTCCCTGGCCCCCCTGGCACTGTCCCCAACACCCCTGGATGTCCCTGGCCCCCTGGCACTGTCCCCAACACCCCCTGGATGTCCTTGGCAGTGTCCCCAACACCCCCTGGACATCCCTGGCACCCCTGGCACTGTCCCCAACACCCCTGGGTGTTCCTGGCCCCTCCCAGGTTGCCCCCCCCCCCCGTGTCCCCAAACACCCCCCGATGTCCCCACCCCCCTCCCCTGTGGCACCCCCACCTCCTGCCCCCTTCAGACCCCTCAGGGGGGCTCCAACTGCACCTGGGGACCCCCAAACCTGCGGGGGGTCTGGCTGTGGGGGATCAGGGGGGATTTTGGGGGGTCCCTGTGTGTGTGTGCCCCCCTTGACCCTTGACCCCCCCAGTACGTGCTGATCCTGGGCCTGGTGTTCCTGTGCCAGCTGGGCGTGTCCTGCGCCTGCCTCGCCCTGGGCCCTGAGGCTCAGGTGGGTGCTGGGACCCCCGGGACCCCCAAAACTCCCCCGGACCCCCCAAAATCCCCTGGGATCCCCAAAACCCCTTGGGATCCCCAAAACCCCCTGGGATCCCCCAGAATCCCCTGGGACCCTCCAAATCCCCTTGGGACACCCCCCAAACCTCCCTGGGATCTCCAAATCCCCAAAACCCCCAGGGACCCCCCCCCAATACCCCCTGGGATCCCCCAAACCCCCTGGGACTCCCCTGGGATCCCCAAAACCCCTTGGGACACCCCCCAAACCTCCCTGGGATCTCCAAATCCCCAAAACCCCCTGGGATCCTCCAAAAACCCCTGGGACCACCCTGGGCCCCCCAAAATGCCCTGGGACCCACCAGAACCCCCTGGGAACCCCCAAAAACCCCTGGGACCCTCAAAATCCCCTTGGGACACCCCCAGGCTCCCTAAAACCTCCTGGGACCCCCAAAACCCCCTGGGACCCCCCCAGGCCCCCCAAAATCCCCTGAAACTCCCCAAGACTCCCTGGGACCCCCTCAAACCCCCCAGGACCTCCAAATCCCCTGGGACCCCCCCAGGGCTCTCAGAATCCCCCTGGGAACCCCAAAATCCCTAGGACACCCCCCTCCCCCAACTCCAAAATCCCCTGGGACCCCTAAAGCACCAAAAATGCCCTGGGACCCCCCCCCAAAATGCCCTGGGACCCCCCAAAACCCCCAGGGAGGCTCAGGGAACCTCATCCCCCTCCCCCTCCAAACCCTGGGACCCCCCCAGATCCCTCTGGGACCCCCACCCCCCCCCACAGCCCATCCCCGATCTTGGGGTGCACAAGGACCCCCCCCGCCCCTCACCCCAAAACCCTTGGGGGGGTGGGATCCTCCCCCCAACACTGGGAGAGGCACAGAGGGATTTGGGGGGGCCCTGGGCAGGGGGGGAGCTCCTGGGGGGCACTGAGGGGTTTGGGGGGTCCGTGTGACGGTGGGGGAGCCCTGGGGGTCTCTGACCATTTTTGGGGTGCCCTGTATCAGTGTAGGGGTCTCTGACCGTTTTGGGGGTGCCCCATGGCAGTGGGGAGGGGTCTCTGACCGTTTTGGGGGTGCCCTGTATCAGTGGGGGTCTCTGACCATTTCGGGGTGCCCTGTATCAGTGGGGGGGGTCTCTGACCGTTTTGGGGGCGCCCTGTATCAGTGGGGGGGTCTCTGACCATTTTCGGGGTGCCCTGTATCAGTGGGGGGGTCTCTGACCATTTTCGGGGCGCCCTGTATCAGTGGGGGGGTCTCTGATCATTTTCGGGGTGCCCTGTATCAGTGGGGGGGTCTCTGACCGTTTTCGGGGTGCCCCATGGTATTGGGGGGGTCTCTGACCATTTTCGGGGTGCCCTGTATCAGTGTGGGGGTCTCTGACCGTTTTGGGGGTGCCCTGTATCAGTGGGGGGGTCTCTGACCATTTTCGGGGTGCCCTATATCAGTGTGGGGGTCTCTGACCGTTTTTGGGGTGCCCCATGGCAGTGGGGGGGGTCTCGGGTGTCTCTGACCGTTTTGGGGGTACTCTGTATCATGTGCGAGTCTCTGACCGTTTTCGGGGTGCCCCATGGCAGTGGGGGGGTCTCTGACCGTTTTCGGGGTGCCCTGTATCAGTGGGGGGGTCTCTGACCGTTTTGGGGGTGCCCTGTATCAGTGTGGGGGTCTCTGACCGTTTTCGGGGTGCCCCATGGCAGTGGGGGGGTCTCTGACCGTTTTCGGGGTGCCCTGTATCATGTGGGGGTCTCTGACCGTTTTTGGGGTGCCCTGTATCATGTGGGGGTCTCTGACCGTTTTTGGGGTGCCCTGTATCAGTGTAGGGGTCTCTGACCGTTTTCGGGGTGCCCTGTATCAGGGGAGGGGTCTCTGACCATTTTCGGGGTGCCCTGTATCACGTGGGGGTCTCTGACCGTTTTGGGGTGCCCTGTATCAGTGGGGGGGTCTCTGACCGTTTTCGGGGTGCTCTGTATCAGTGTGGGGGTCTCTGACCGTTTTGGGGGTGCACAATGGCAGTGTGGGGACGCTGGGGAGCTGTGACCATTTTCGGGGTGCTCTGTATCATGTGCGAGTCTCTGACCGTTTTCGGGGTGCCCTATATCAGTGTAGGGGTCTCTGAGGGATTTTCGGGGTGCTCTGTATCACGTGGGGGTCTCTGACCGTTTTGGGGGTGCCCCCGTTGCCCCCCAGGAGCGGCTGCTGCGCTCGGCCTGGCCCCTGCTGAGCGCGGGGGCGCGGGGGCAGCTGCAGCTCAGGCTGGGCTGCTGCGGGCTGGGGGCGCCCCCCGGGACCCCCCCCCCGGCCCTGGAGCCCCCCTGGGAACCCCCAAACTGCCCCGCTGTGAGTCTGGGGGGGGTTGGGGGGGGATTGGGGAGTCAGAGGGGTTTGGGGGGGTTTAGGGGTGACTGGGGAGTTTTGGGGGGTTGGGGGTTTTGGGGGGGTTTAGGGGTCACTGAGATGTGGGGGTGATTGGGGATTCAGGGGAGTTGGGGGGGGTTGGGGGTCACTGGGGAGTCGGGAGGGTTTGGGGGGTAGTTGGGGGGTTTGGGGGTGACGGGATTCAGGGGAGTTGGGGGGGGTTGGGGGTTTTGGGGGGCTTTGGGGGTCACTGGGATGTGGGGGTGAGTGGGGATTCAGGGGGGTTTGGGGGGTTTGGGGGTGACTGGGGAGTTGGGAGGGTTTGGGGGGCAGTTGGGGAGGTTTAGGGGTGACTGGGATGTGGAGGTGAGTGGGGATTCAGGGAGGTTTGGGGGGTTTGGGGGTGACAGGGGGGTTGGGGGGCAGTTGGGGGGATTTAGGGGTGACTGGGGAGTTGGGGGGATGTGGGGGTGAGTGGGGATTCAGGGGGGTTTGAGGGTACTTGGGGGTCACTGGGGAGTTGGGGGAGGTTTGAGGGGAGAAGTTGGGGGGGTTTGGGGGTGATTGGGGAGTTGGGGAGCATTTGGGGGGGTTTAGAGGTGGTTGGGGCATTGGGGGGGTTTGGGGGTAACGGGGGAGTCGGGAGGGTTTGGGGGGGCAGTTGGGGGGGTTCAGGGGTGGTTGGGGGAGTTTGGGGCAGGGGTTGGGGGGGATTGGGGAGTTGGGGTGCAGTCGGGGGGGTTTGGGGGTCACTGGGGAGTTGGGGGGGGGTTTGGGGGTTCAGGGCAGTCAGGGGGTTTAGGGCCCAGTTGTGGGGGTTCAGGGGTGACTGGGAGGTTGGGGGGGTTTGGGGATAATTTGGGAGCTGGGGGGGTTTGGGGGGAGTTTGGGGGTGACTGGGGAGTTGTGGTTTGGGGGGGCAGTCGGGGGGGTTCAGGGGAGGGGTTTGGGGGCTTTGGGGAGGCTCAGGGGTGATTGGGGAGTCGGGGGGGTTTGGGGGGGCAGTCGGGGGGGTTTGGGGGTCACTGGGGAGTTGGGGGTGTCTGGAGATTCCTCCTGGGGGGCTCAGGGCGCTTTGGGGACATCCCTGGGGGGGCTGCAGGGGGACCCTGGGGCAAGGGGGGTGTGGGGTTGGGTTTTGGGGGGAAGCAGAGTTTGGGGATCCCCCTGAGGCTCCCGTGTGCCCCCAGAGGTGCCGGTTCCCCCCGGGGGGGGCGCCCCCGTGCCCCCCCTGCGCCCCCCAACTGCTGCAGCACTCGGAGCAGGCGCTCAGGATCCTGGGGGGGGTCGGGCTCTTCTTCAGCTTCACCGAGGTACGGGGGGGGCCGGGGGGGGGCCGGGGGGGTCCCAGGGGGTCCCAGGGGGTCTCAGGGCCCCGGGGGGGGGTCCAGCAGCCCCCCCCACCCCCCGTTTGTTGCAGGTTTTGGGGGTCTGGCTCGCCCTGCGCTTCCGGAACCAGCGCGACCCCCGCGCCAACCCCGGAGCCTTCCTATAGCGGGGGGGGGGCACAGCCCCTCTGGGGAGGGGTCCCAACCCTGGGGGGGGGGTCCAGAACCCCCCAGTGCTGACCAGCTGCCCCCCCCCCCCCCCACACAGCGGCTGCATGAAGCACTGGGGACAAGGACACCCCCACACCAACCCCCCCCAAATCATGGGGTGACCCCCCCGGCGGGGCTGTGACCCCCCCAGCCCCCCCAAATCCATCTCAGTCTGAGCTCTCCAAACTGGTTTGTACTGGTCATTCCCACCCCCCCCCCCACCACTGCTGGGGGGGTCAGGGACACCCCCAAACTGGGGAGGGGCACACGGGGCAGGACCCCCCCAAAGCGACCCCCGGGGGGTCACAACCTCCCTAAATCCAGCAGGGCCCCCCCATCCCAGCACCCCTAAACTGGTCTGGACTGGTTTACACTGGTGACCCCCCCCCCCCCAGACCCAATTTGGGGGGCAGGGGGACACCTCCCCCCCCCTGCTGTCACCACGGGGGGGTCTCACCGTGTCCCCCCCCCAATAAACACACGCCACCCACCTGGGCTCAGGCTCATTCTGGGGGACCCCCCCCAGTGACACAGGACATGGGGAGGGGGGGGGCACTGCCCAAACCCCTTCATTGACAGGGAAATGGGGAACCCCAAAAAATGCCCCCCCCCCCCCCCCAAATAACCCCACCCCAAATCCAGTCCTGGTGTCCCTGGGGGGGTTCAGGGTGTCTGGGGGGGGACGGACGACACTCCTCAGACCCCCCCACAAGTACCATTGGGGGTTTTGGGGGGTGTCACCCCACAATTGCAGCACACGGCTCTGGGGGTCCTGGGGGATGGTCGGGGGGGGTATTTTGGGGGGGGGGGGCACCCTTCACACCCCCCCTGCAGGTACCGGTGCCCCAGGGTGGGCTGAGGGTCAGCAGGGACAGGGATGGGACAGGGACAGGGATGGGACAGGGACAGGGATGGGGGACGGGGATGGGGACAGGGGAGAGGGGACAGGGACAAGGACAGGGATCGGGAACAGGGGACAGGGATGGGGACAGGGGACAGGGATGGGACAGGGGACAGGGGAGAGGGGACAGGGAACAGGGAGAGGGGACAGGGACAGGGGAGAGGGATGGGACAGGGGACAGGGACAAGGACAGGGACAGGGATGGGGACAGGGACAGAGATGGGGGACAGGGATGGGGACAGGGACAGGGGAGCGGGGACAGGGAGAGAGACAGGGGACAGGGACAGTGGATGGGGGACACACACAGGGGCAGGGACAGGGATGGGGACAGGGACAGGGGAGAGGGGACAAGGACAGAGACAGGGACAGGGATGGGATGGGGACAGGGGCAGGGGACAGGGAACGTGGACAGGGACAGGGATGGGGACAGGGGACAGAGACAGGGGCAGGGGACAGGGATGGTACAGGGACAGGGGAGAGGGGACAGGGGACAAGGACAGGGGAGAGGGGACAGGGGCAGGGACAGGGGACAGGGACAGGGCAGGACACCCAGGGACATGGGGGGGCACCTCTGTGACCCCTCCCCAGAGCTCGGGGGGGCCATGGGGAGGTGCCATCCTGTCCCCCCCTGGTGTCCCCGATGGTCACACTCAGAGCGTCCCTGTCCCCCCCAGGTGTCCCCTGGAATGTCCCCAGTGCCAGCCCGTGTGTACCCATCCGTGTCCCCTCCACTGGTGCCCCCACATGTCCCCCAGAGTGTCCCCAGTGCCAACCTCTGGGTGCCCCCACCCGCGTCCCCTCGCCTGGTGACCCCATCTGTGCTCTGGCACCCCAAAACTGCCCTGGGACCCCATCCGTGCTTTGGGACCCCAAAACTGCCCTGGGACCCCCATTCCTGCCCTGGCACCTCATCCCTGTTTTGGGATCTCAAAACTGTTCCAGGACCCCCAGCCCTGGCACCCCAAAACTGCTCTGGCGCCCCCACCCCATCCCTGGCACCCCATCCCCGGTGCCCCGGGGCAATCCCGGCTCTCACCGGCCGATGTTGGGATGCCCGAGGTGCCCGAGCAGAGCCGCCCCCCGCAGGTGCTGGGGGGCACCCCGACCCCTCCGTGGGCACCCCGAAACCCCCCCGTGGGCACCCCGAGCCCCCCGTGGGCACCCCGAAACCCCCCCGGTGGGCACCGCCCCTTCCCCGGTGGGCACCGCCCCTTCCCCGGTGGGCACCGCCCGTTCCCCGCTGCCGCAGCGCCCGCGGAGCCGCTCCCGGGAGCCGCCCGTGCCCGGCTCAGCCCCGGGCTCGTTCTGTGCCACCCTGGGGGGGCACGGAGCCAGCGACACCCCCGAGACCCCCCCAACCCTGGCACCCCCCCCCCCAGCCCCACACCCCTGGCACGGCCCCACAGCGAGCAGCAGCACCCGGGGGGCCCCAACCCAGAACCCAGCGGGGAGAGCTGGCACCCCCCAGTGCCCCTGCCCCAGCTCCGGGCATCCCAGTGCACCCCCAGTACCCCCCCCAGGGCATCCCAGTGTGCCCCCAGTGCCCCCCAGTGCTCCCCCAGTGCACCCCCATAGGGCATCCCAGTGCCCCCCCAGTGTCCCCCACAGCCCCCCAGGGCATCCCAGTGTGCTCCCAGTATCCCCCAGTGGCCCCCAGTACCCCCCCCATGCCCTGGCATGCCAGTGTGCCCCAGACCCCCCTTGAGAGACCCCCCCACCCAGCCCCCCGAATTCCCCCTCTCTCCTCTGTGCCCACCCCCGTGACCCCCCCCCCCCCACCCTCCCCCCCTTCGGGTCCCTCTGCCACCCCCACCTGGCACAGGTGGCACTGGCCAGGATGGGCTCAGTGCCCCCACGGGGTTTGGGGTGCCCGGGTGAGCTCAGGGGGGTGCCCAGATGAGCTCAGGGGTGCCCAGGTGAGCTCAGGAATGCCCAGGTGAGCTCGGGGTGCCCAGGTGAGCTCGGGGGGGTGCCCAGGTGACCCCGGGGGGGTGCCCAGGTGAGCTCAGCCCTGCCCAGGTGAGCTCAGGAGTGCCCAGGTGAGCTCGGGGTGCCCAGGTGACCTCAGGGTGGTGCCCAGGTGACCCCGGGGGGGTGCCCAGGTGACCCCGGGGAGGTGCCCAGGTGAGCTCAGGGGTGCCCAGGTGAGCTCAGGGGGGTGCCCAGGTGAGCTCAGGAGTGCCCAGGTGAGCTCAGGGTGCCCAGGTGAGCTCGGGGTGCCCAGGTGACCTCAGGGTGGTGCCCAGGTGAGCTCAGGATGGTGCCCAGGTGACCCCGGGTGGTGCCCAGGTGAGCCCGGGGTGGTGCCCAGGTGAGCCCGGGGGGTGCCCAGGTGAGCTCAGGATGGTGCCCAGGTGAGCCCCGTGCCCATCTCCAGCCCGAGGGATCCCCTCCCCTCCCCCCCCCTCACCTGGGGGAGGGGTGTCCCGGCCCGGGGGGGGCAGGGCAGGGCAGGGGGGGTCACCACGCGCGGCTGCCCCAGGGTCCCCACGAGGGTCCAGAGTCCCCTGTGCTGACGTCAGCGCCTCCCCCACCTGCGACATTGCCCCCCCCACCCCCCCCACCGTGGGTGGCACCGACCGGGTTAAACCCCGGGGGGGTCCTGACACCCCCCACCCCCCCCCATGGGCACCGTGACGTGTCCAGGGGTCCCAGGGTCCCTCTGTGCCCCCCAAAACCTGCAGGGGGTGTGGCCGTGGGGAGTCCCAGGGGGGGATTTGGGGGGTCCCAGGGGGGGATTTTGGGGGAGTCTGTGTGTGTGTGCCCCCCTCTGTGCCCCCCTCACCCCCGGGCACACCTGGGCAGGTCAGGGCACAGGGCGGGGGGGAGAGTGGAGCTGCAAAACCCCAAAATGCCAAAACCCCAAAATGCCAAAAGCCCAAAATCGCTTTATTGGCCAATAAATAAATCCCGACCCCCCCGGGGGGCCAGCACAGGGCTGGGACACCGTGGGGACAAGGCCACCACCAGGGAGTCACCCCCATGGGGTTGGGGACACCTTGGGGACAAGGCCACAACCAGGGAGTCACCCCCATGGGGTTGGGGACACCGTGGGGACAAGGCCACCTCCAGGCTGAGGTTCCCACAGGGTTGGGGACACCGTGGGAACGAGGCCAGCACAGGGTGTGTGACACTGCCAGAGCCAGCAGTGCCATGGGGTGGGGGCTGCTGCCACCATGGCCAATGTCATCGAGGGGTCAGGGCCACATCTGAAATGGGGTCACCCACAGGGACAGGGCTGGGATGACACTGGGGACACTACGGGGTCAAGGACACCGTTGGGGTCGGTGCCATCACTGGTGGTGAAGTCACCGCTGGGGTCAAGGTCTCTGCACTGTCCTGGTGTCCCCATGTCCCCAGTTGTCCCCATGTCCCCATGTCTCCATTGTCCCCATGTATCATCAGTCTCTGGTGTCCCCAGTGTCCCTGGTGTCCCCATGTCTCCAGTGTCCCCAATGTCCCTGCTTTCTCGAGTCTCTGGTGTCCCCAGTGTTCCCACATATCTCCAGAGTCCCTGGTGTCCCCATTGTCCCCGTGTCCCTGTTGTCACCTCTCGAGGAAGCGCAGGCTGATGGGGGCTCCGGGGGCCAGCAGGGTTCGGGTCATGGGGCGCACGCGGCTCCCCCCGGGCTCCGGCCGCACCTCAAAGTGCAACAGGATCTGGGGGAGCAGGGACGGGTGAGTGACACCATGGGGACACCATGGGGACACCACGGGGACACCACGGGGACACCCACCTGTGCCAGCGCCATGTGCAGCTGCAGCTCGGCCAGGCGGCGCCCGACGCAGCTGCGCGGGCCGAGGCCGAAGGGCAGGGAGGCAAAGGGGTGCCTGGGGCCGGGGCTGTCCCCGGGGCTGTCCCCAGGGCTGTCCCCAGGGCTGTCCCCGGGGGTGTCCCCAGGGCTGTCCCCGGTGTCCCCAGCGGTGTCCCCGGTGTCCCCAGCGGTGTCCCCGTGGCGCAGCCAGCGCTCTGGGCGGAAGGCGTCGGGCGCGGGGAAGTAGCGGCTGTCGCGGGACGTGGCGTAATGGCACAGGGTGATGAGGGTCTGCGGGGACACGGGGTCAGAGGGGACACCCTGGGGACACCCTGGGGACACCCTGGGGACACCGGGAGCCCCGGGCTGCGGGGTGTCCCCCCGGCTCACCTGGCGTGGCACCAGGTAGTCACCGACGCGGATGTCACACTCGGGGACAACGCGGGCGTTGGCCGGGATGACGGGGTACAGCCTGAGGGGGGGGACAGCTGGGGTCACCTCCCTGTCCCTGTCCCCACCTCTGACCCCGTCCTGTCCCCACCTTCATCCTCATCCCTGACCCCGTCCTGTCCCCACCTTCATCCTCATCCTCGTCTTCATCCCTTCCTTGTCCCATCCTCATCCCTGCCATGTTCTGCTCTTCACCCCCATCCTCATCCTCCTCCTTGTCCCCATTTTGTCCCCAAACCCATCCTGTCCCATCCCCATTCCTGTCCTGTCCCTGTCCCCATCTTTATCCACATCCCTGTCCCATTCTCATCCCTGTGTCCCTCACCCCTGGCCACGTCCCCACCCCCATGTCCCCATTTCTGTGTTCCCATCTCTGTGTCCCTCCATGTTCCTGTCCCCATATCCCAACCCCTCTCCCCATGTCCCCATTCCCATTGTCCCCATGTCCCTGTCTGTCCCCATTTCTGTGTCCTCATCCCTGCACCCCTCTGTGTTCCTGTCCCCATTTCCATTGCCCCTATTTCTGTGTCCCCATCCCTGTGTCCCTCTGTTCCTGTCTCCATGTCCCCCTGTCCCCACTCCCATTGTCCCCCTGTCCCCACTCCCATTGTCCCCATGTCCCCGTGTCCCCATCTCCCTCTGTCCCCATCCCTGTGTCCCTCTGTGTTGCTGTCCCCATATCCCAGTCCCTCTCCCCATGTCCCCATTCTCATTGTCCCCATCCCCATGTCCCTGTCACCTGAGGGTCTCCTTCACCACCGCCCGCAGCAGTGGCAGCCGTCCCAGCACGGCGGCGGTGGCAGCAGCAGTGGCACGGTCGGTGGTGGCACTGTCACCGCCGGTGACACCGTTGGTGGCAGTGAGCAGCTGGCGGTGCAGGGCCGCCTGCGCCCCCGGGTTCCGGGCCAGCTCGTACAGGCTCCAGGCCAGCGTGCTGGCCACCTGGGGACACGCGGTGACATCAGCGGGGCCCGCGGTGACAGCAGGGACACTGCGGTGTCACCCCCTCACCGTGTCCACCCCGGCCAGCAGCAGCTCGGTGACGTTCCCGTAGATGCTGCTGACGGGGACGCGCTCCCGGGCCAGCAGGTCGGTGACACACGTGTCCCCCTCGGCCAGCGGCCCCCGCGCTGCCACCTCGGCCACGCGCCGGTCCACGTGTCCCTTGGCTGGGGACAACAATGGCTGTCAGTGCCATCAGTGCCACCATGGCCATGCGTTGTCACCGAATCCCTGTTGGTGTCACCAGGGCCATGCACCAACAGCGCGTCCCTTGGGACATGGCATGGGACTGTCACGGTCACGGGACATCCCTGGGACCCCACGGGGTGTCTCGGTGTCCCTTGGATGTCCCCATGTCCCCTCACCACGGCCCTGGGATGATCCCCTGTGTCCCCATGTCCCCTCAGCTGAAGGTGAGCAGGAGCGTCCCCGTGGCTGTGAGACATCCCCATATCCCTCTGGGATGTCCCTGTGTCCCCATACAATGTCCTGGTGTCCCCATGGAATGGCCCCATGTCCCTGTGTCCCCACACGATGTCCTGGTGTCCCCATGTGATGTCCCTGTGTCCCCACGTGCCCCATGTCCCCTCAGCTGAAGGTGAGCAGGAGTGTCCCCATGTCCCCATGGCTGTGGGACATCCCCAAATCCCTCTGGGATGGCCCCGTGTCCCCATACATTGTCCTGGTGTCCCCATGGGAGGTCACGACAATGTCCTCCATGTCCCTGTGTCCCTGTGGGATGGCCCCATGTCCCCATGGCTGTGGGACATCCCCATATCCCTCTGGGATGTCCCATTGTCCCCATACAATTCCTGGTGTCCCCACGGGATGTCCTGGTGTCCCCATGGGAGGTCACCACAGTGTCCCCCTGTCCCCGTGTCCCCATGTCCCTCACCGAAGGCGAAGAGCTGGTCCCAGGCGTGGCAGAAGGCGTCCCAGGGCGCGGGGACGAGGCGCAGGAGGGGACGTGGCAGTGCCATTGTCACCAGCGTCAGCGCCAGCACCGCCCCCACGCTCTGCAGCACGGCCTCGGTGTCACTGCTGTCCCCAGAGTCCCCAGGGTCCCCCAGGCAGCCCAGGCGGGAGGAGAACAGCACCAAGGAGATGGCTGTGGGACAGGGGGACAGTGAGGACGATGGGGACGTTGGGAACACCAGGGACACTGGGGACATGGGAACACTGGGACATTGGAACAAGGGGGCATGGGACACTGGGGACATTGGAACATTGGGACATGGGGACATTGGGACATGGGACACCGGGACACCAGGGACATGGGACATGGGGATAGCAGGGACATGGGACATGGAGACATTGGGACACTGGGGACACGGGATGGCCAGAGACACAGGGGATGGGGACATGGGACACTGGGGACACAGGGACACTGAGGACAAGGGGACACGAGACATGAGGGACTCTGGGGACACTGAGGACATGGGGACCCTGGAGACACTGGGACACTGGGGACATGGGAGGCCCATAGACACAGAGGATGGGGACATGGGGACTCTGGAGACATTGGGACATGAGGACATTGGGATGTGGGGACACTGAGGGGGGATCCAAGAGTCCCTGGGGACACTGGGGGACAGAAGTGCCCTGGAGCCTTGTGGGACACGGGGAGCCCCGGTGGGGACCTGGAGAGCCCTGGGGGTGGGAGGAGACCTGGGGTGTCCATGGGGGGGTACAGGGGGTCCCTGTGGGAGTCACAGCCCTTTGGGGTTCCCCATCCCTTTCAGGATGCCCCATTCCCTTTTGGATGCCCAAACCCCTTTTGGGGTTCCCCATCCCCTTTTAGGGTTCCCCACCCCCTTTTGGGGTTCTCCATCCCTTTCAGGGTGCCCCATCCCCTTTTGGGGTTCTCCATCCCCTTTTGGGGTTCTCCATCCCCTTTGGGGTTGCCTCATCCCTTTTGGGGTTCTCCATCCCTTTCAGGGTGCTCCATCCCCCTTTTGGGGTTCCCCATCCCCTTTTAGATTTCCCTGTCCCCCTTTTGGGGTTCCCCATCCCCTTTCAGGGTCCCCCATCGCCTTTTAGGTTTCCCTGTCCCCCTTTTAGGTTTCCCCATCCCCTTTTGGGGTTCCCCATCCCCTTTCGGGGTCCCCCATCCCCACTTCGGGGTCCTGCTCACCCTCGAGGCCGAATCGGTTGAATTCAGTGCCGATGTCGCGCACGAGGCCCCGGGGGGTGGCGCCGCCGCAGCCGCCGCAGCCGCGCCACGAGCTCGGCCACGGCCGCCGCCACCGGGGCCGCGAAGGCCTCGGCAGCGCCCGGGCGGAGCAGGGCCCGAGCCAGGACCCGCCGGGAGCCGCGCCACGCCTCGCCCTCCCTGGGGACAGGGACAGCGTCAGGGGGACAGCAGGGACAGGGGGACAGGGACAGGATGGGGATGTGGAGACAGGGGGACAAGGGGACAGGGACAGAGGCAGGGGGACATGGGACAAGGACAGCGTCACAGGGACAGCAGGAACAGGGGGGACAGGGACAGGATGGGGATGTGGAGACAGGGGGACAGCGGGGAAAGGGACAGAGTCAGGGCGACAGGGACAGTCATGGGGACAGGGGACAGGGACAGAGTCAGGGGGACAGGGGGACAGGGACAATCATGGGGACAGAGGACAGGGACAGAGTCACGGGGACAGCAGGAACAGGGACAGTCATGGAGACAGGGGACAGGGACAGTCATAGGGACAGGGGGGACAGGGACAGGATGGGGATGTGGAGACAGGGGGACAAGGGGACAGGGACAGAGTCATGGGGACATGGGGACGGGGGGACAGGATAGGGACAAGGGACACGGCATGGGAGGGGACATGAGGACATGGCACAGGAGGGGGACAGGGACATGGGAGATGTGGATGGGGACAAGGGACACAGATGGGGACAAAGGACACAGGACACAGGGGGAACACGGGCAGGACACAGGGAACACAGTCCCCCCCTGGGGGACCCCCAGGTGACATCAGGGCACAGGGACATGGGACACAGGTGACGGGGCATGTGGGGACAGGCAGGGACAGAGATGGGGACAAGGACACAGGGGAACATGGGGACAGGACATGTGTGGGGTCAGGGACACACAGAGGGTGAGGGACAGGGGGAGACTGGGGACTTGAGTGGGGACATGGGGACAAGGGCAGGGGATGGGGACCATGCCAGGGGACACAGGGGACACAAATGGGACACGGGGGACACACGAGGGATATGAGGGACACAGGGTGACACAGGTGACACAGGTGGGACACGAGGGACACAGGTGGGACACAGGTGGGACACAGGTGACACACGGGTGACACAGAGGGGACACAGAGGGGACACAGGTGGGACACAGGTGGGACACAGGTGGGACACAGGGGACACAGGGGACACACGGGTGACACAGTCCCCCCCCCAGGGCAGTGCCGGGGCCCCCCGGGTGTGACCGGGGCTCCTGTGAGAGCCCCCGGGTCCCGTGCTGGGCACAGCTGGGGGGGTTGGGGGGGTTTGGGGTCCCTCCCCCGGCCCACGCGGGGCTGGGCCCCCCCCGGGCAGTTACTCACATCCGGGGGGGGGCAGGGGGAGGGGAGGGGGGAGGGGGGGCTGAATCACGCCTGAGTCACCCCCGGGCCCCCCCCGCACCCCACGGGCCCTTCCCGGAACGGGCGTGGGGGGGAGCCCCGGTGGGGGGTACGGACACCCCCAGCCCACGGGGAGCGCGGGGGGCCCTGGGCGACCCCCCCCAAATCCCACAGGGAAGCTCCGACCCCCCCAAAATCCCACTGGGAGCCCCAGACCCCCCCAAATCCCACAGGGAGCCCCCGACCCCCCCAAATCCCACAGGGAGCCCCAGACCCCCCCCCCAAAATCCCACTGGGAACCCCCGACCCCCCCCAAATCCCACAGGGAAGCTCCGACACCCCCCCCCCCCCAAACCCCACAGGGAGCCCCCGACCACCCTAAATCCTACAGGGAACCCCCGACCCCCCCCAGATTCCACAGGCAGCCCCCGACCCCCAAATCCCACTGGGAGCCCCCGACCCCCAACCCAGCCCAAACCCCCCCCGGGCAGCTCCCCCCAGGCACCCGCCGGGGACAGGGACAAATCCCCGCTGAGTTTCTCCCAAATTGCTCCAAATTTTTCCCAAACCCACCGCAAATATCCCCCAATTTTCCCCCAAATCCACCCCCAGATTTGCCCCCAATCCCGGCACTCACAGGGTCAGGAGCCCCCCTGGTGCCCCCCGCAGCTCCCGGTGCTGCTTCCAGGGGCAGCTGAGGGCGCGCCGGGGCTCGGGGCCCTCCTGCCGCAGCACCTGGGCCACGAGCGCGGGCTCGGCCACGTGAACCGTGAGCACCGGGCCGAAGCGGGCCCGCCACACCGGGCCGAACCGGGCCCGGCCATGGACCTGCGGGGACACGGGGGGGTCACACCGGGCCGGACCGGGCCCGGCCATGGACCTGCGGGGACACGGGGGAGTCACACCGGGCCGAACCGGGCCCGGCCATGGACCTGCGGGGAAAGGGGGGGGTCACACCGGGCCGAACCGGGCCCGGCCATGGACCTGCGGGGACACGGGGGGGTCACACCGGGCCGGACCGGGACCGGACATGGACCTGCGGGGACACGGGGTTTACACCGGGCCGGACCGGGCCCGGGAATGAACCGGGTGGGGGACATGGAGGGGTCACACCGGGCCGGACCGGGGCCGCCCATGGACCTGCGGGGACACGGGGTTTACACCGGGCCGGACCGGGACCGGGGGAAGTCACACCGGGCCGGAACCTGCACTGGGTATGGACCGGGTATAAACCGGGTGGGGACACGGAGGGGTTCACACTTCACACTGTCCCGAACCCGGACCGGGCTGTCACCGTGGGGGGGACACGGGGGGGGTCACAGCAGCCTCAGCAGCCCCGCATTGAGCGGGGACCGGCAGCCGGGCGGGGCTGAGGGGGCACCGGGGGCACACCGGGAGCGGGACAGGAGCAGGGGGAGGGCCTGGCGTCCCTGCCCTCCCGGACCTGCTGTGACCCCCCCGGGGTGGCCTGGCCTCGGTGCCACTGCCCAGCCGGGGGTGGCCCCGTCCCTGTCCCTCTGTGCCCACCCGGGGGTGGCCCCGTCCCCGTCCCTGTCCCTCTGTGCCCACCCAGGGGTGGCCCCGTCCCCGTCCCCGTCCCCGCTGCTCCCCCCCGCTCCCAGCGCCCCCGAACCGGGGCTGCTCTGGCCGTGCCCAGCTCGGGGCTCCCAGCGCCACCCCCGCAAGTCCCGGGGGCAGCTCGGGGTGTCCCGACCCCACGCAGCCCCGGGGACAGAGATCCGTGTCCCCTGTCCCGTGTCACCCCCGGATGGGAGGAGCGCGGTCCCTCCTGTCCCCTCCGGCATTCGCGGTGATGGCTCTGATGTCCCTCCAGCCAGGACGGTGACACCAGGCGGGTGTCCCCGGCTCCCGCTGGGTCCCCCCATCTCCTCCATACCCCAGGACAGGGGAGCGGGGCCCCCCCGGGCTCCGGAGCAGCGGCAATGGCCCCCCCCTCCTCCTCCTCCTCCTCCTGCCCCGGGGCTGGCGGAGCCCCCAGCCCCATTTACCTGCATCTCGTGCAGCCTCCGCACGCCCCCCCGGCACAGCAGCTCGAAGATGAAGGCGGCGGAGCTCGGCCCCGGCATCTCGGCCAGGCCCCGGGGCCGGGAGGGCTCCGGGGAGCCCCGGGGCAGCGGGGAGGAGACGGAGGGGACCGGGGGAGCCCGGGGCAGCCCCGGCTCGGGCGGGGAGCGGGACAGGAGCGCGGCCCGGGCGGGCAGGCGGAGGCCGGGGGACATGGCGGGGCACCGGGGCTCGGGGGGCACCGGGGACACCGGGGAAGGGCAGCGGTGACACCGGGGGAGGCGGGAGGGCGCTGCGGGACCCGGCGGGGACACGGGGGGATTTGGGGGAACCCGGTGGGGACACGGGAGGGCTCGGGGGGACCCAGTGGGGTTCAGGGGGGCCGCGGGGCCGAGCCTCGACTGAAGGGGGGACCCCGGGCCGGGGTTTTATAGCGCCCACGTGCAGCCGGGCAGGCCCCGCCCCCTCCGCAGATGCCACGCCCACCGGGGATTAACCACGCCCCACTACACCAAATTGGGATCCACGCCCCGCCCCAAATGTCCAGGCCGAGCCCCCCAGCTGCTGATTTGCATAGCGGGGCCTTCGAGCCAATCAGCGCGCGGCGGGGGCGGCTCCGTGGCCCCGCCCCCAAGGCGCGCACACGCGAGGGCAGAACCGGGGGCGCGCATGGCCCCGAGACCCCAAACCCTCCCGGTAATCCCCGGCACCCCAAAATCCCCTGAGACACCCCCGGAACCCCAAACCCCAGCGAGTGACAACCCCAAAATCCTCCCGGTGACAACCCCAGATTCCCCTGTGACACCCCCGGTGACACCCCCAGCCTACTCGGTGACACCCCCAAATATGGCCGGTGACACCCCCAGAACCCCAAAACCTCCCCGGTGACACGGCCGGCACCCCAAAGCCCCCAAGCGACACCCCCGGCACCCCCCGGGGACATCCCTGGCACCCCAAAACCCCCCGGTGACCCCCCCCAGCCATCCCGGTGAAACCCCTGGCACCCCCAAAACCCCCCCGGTGACACCCTCAGAACCCCAAACCTCCTCGGTTTCACCCCCGGTGAAATCCCTGGCACCCCAAAACCCCCCCGGCCCCCCAGACCGTCCCCCCCACCCCCTCCGGGGGTGTTTCGGGGTGCGGGTGGGGGGGAGGGGACCCCGCCCCCGTCTCTCCAGTGACCCCCGTTCGGTCCCGGGGGGCGCACACGGCTGCCCCTCCCTCCCCCCGGTCCCGATTCCCGGGAATTCCCGCCCGGCAGCCCCGGGAAGCCCCGGGAAGGCCCCGGGGCGCGGGGGGGGCGCGGCACCGCCACCCCCGGGGGTTTCTGCGATGGGGAAACTGAGGCAGGAACCGGCGCCAGGCCGGGCTTGGGGCACCGGGGCCCCCCCGAGCAGCCTTGGGGACATTTTGTGACTTTATTACAAAAAGGGGGGGCGGTCGGGGGGGTCACGGCGCCGCGGGGGGGGTCGGGGCGGCGGCGGAACACGGCGGTGCTGGGGGGGCGCCCCGCCCGCCGCGCCCGCTGCCCCTCCTCGGTCACCGCCGGCAGCAGCGGCAGCAGCGGGTCCGCGGCCTGGGGACAGCCAGGGGACAACGGGACAGCGGGGACAGCGAGGGGACAACGGGGACAACGGGACAGCGGGGACAGCGGGGACAGCGAGGGGAAAACGGGGACAATGGGACAGCGAGGAGACAGCGGGGACAACGGGACAGCGAGGGGGACAGTGGGGACAACAGGACACCGGGGGGACAGCGGGGGGACAGCGAGGGGATAGCGGGGACAATGGGGGAACAGCGGGACAGCGAGGAGACACCCGGACAGCGTCAGGGACACCGGGGACAACGGGACACAGGGACAGCGAGGAGACAGTGGGGACAACGGGAACAATGGGGGGACAGCAGGACAGCGAGGGGACAGCAAGGGGACAGCGGGACAGAGTCAGGGACAGCAGGACAGCAGGGGGACAACAGGGACAACAGGGGAACAGCAGAATAACGAGGGGACAGTGGGACAGCGAGGGGACAGCGGGGACAACGCGGGACACCGAGACACCAGGACAGCGTCAGGGACAGCGAGGGGACAGCAGGGGGACATCATCAGAGCCAGCCCAGGGACACCGGGCACATCCCCAGTGAGCCCCGCGCTGCCCCTGTGTGAGGGTCCTGCTGCGCCCCAGGGCCACCCCAAAACCCCCCCCAGTGCCACCCCATAACCCCACGGTCACCCCATAACCCCCAATTCCCCCAGTGCCTCCCCAGTTCCCCCTAATTTCCCCCACTGGCCCAAATTTCCCCCAGTTCCCCCCAGTTCCCCCCAGTTCCCCCCCAGTTTCCCCAGTTGCCCTCACCAGCTGGGCGGGGGGCAGGGGCTCGAACAGGGGGTGCTCCCCAAAATGCTGCAGCATCCACTGGTGCAGCTCGGGCACGTCCGTCACCGTGTACACCAGGCCCTGCACCCCAAAAACCACTGTGACACCCCAAAACCAGAGTGTACCCCAAAAACACCCTGTGTACACCAGGCCCTGCACCCCAAAAACCACTGTGACACCCCAAAACCAGAGTGTACCCCAAAAACACCGGGTACACCAGGCCCTGCACCCCAAAAACCACTGTGACACCCCAAAACCAGAGTGTACCCCCAAAACCACTGTGACACCCCAAAACCAGAGTGTACCCCAAAAACACCGGGTACACCAGGCCCTGCACCCCAAAAACCACTGTGACACCCCAAAACCAGAGTGTACCCCCAAAACACCCTGTGTACACCAGGCCCTGCACCCCAAAAACACAGTGACACCCCCAAAACACCAGGTACACCAGACCCTGGGTACCCCAAAAGCACACACCGTGTACACTAGGCCCTCCACCCCAAAAATCACAGTGTACCCCAAAAACACCGAGTACACCAGGCCCTGGGGACCCCAAAAACCAGAATGTACCCCAAAAACACCGTGTACCCCAAAACTACCGTGTACACCAGACCCTGCACCCTGAAAACAGTGTGTACCCCAAAAACCAGAGTGTACCCCAAGCCCTGTGTACCCAAAAACCATAGGGACACCTCTGGGGGGTTTCAGGGGGGTCAGGGGGGGCTCAGAGGGGCCCAGGGGGTTTTGGGGGTTTCAGGGGGTCTCAGGGTTGGGGGCTTGGGGGTGCTCGGGGGAGTTTCAGGGGGTGCTCAGGGGGGTTTCAGGGGGTCTCAGGGGGTTTGGGGGGGTCCCAGGGGGTTTCAGGGGGGTCTCAGGGGTTTTAGGAGCTCAGGGGGATCAGGGGGGTTTCAGGGGGCTCAGGAGGTTCTGGGGGGGTTTCAGGGGGGCTCAGGGTTTGGGGGGCAAGGGGGACTCAGGGGCTTTGAGGGGCTCAGGGGGTTTGGGGCTCAGGTTGTTTCAGGGGGGCTCAGAAGGTTCTGGGGGGTTTCAGGGGGTCTCAGGAGGTTTGGGGGGGTTTCAGGGGAGTTTCAGGGTTGGGGGCTCAGAGGGGCCCAGGGGTTTTGGGGGTTTCAGGGGGGCTTCAAAGGGTCTCAGGGGGTTTGGGGGGGGGCTCAGGGAGGTTTCAGGGGGGTCTCAGGGGATTTAGGAGCTCAGGGGGCTCAGGGGGGGCTCAGGGGGTCTCAGGAGGTTTGGGGGGGTTTCAGGGGAGTTTCAGGGTTGGGGGTTCAGGGGCCCAGGGGGTTTTGGGGATTTCAGGGGGTCTCAGGATTGGGGGTGCTCAGGAGGTTCAGGGGGGTCTCAGGAGGTTCAGGGGGGGCTCAGGGGGGGTCTCAGGGGGTTTAGGAGCTCAGAGGGGTTTCAGGAGGGCTCAGGGGGTCTCAGGGAGTTTGGGGGGGTTTCAGGGGGTCTCAGGAGGTTCGGGAGGGCTCAGGGGGTCTCAGGGGGGTCTCAAGGGGGTTTCAGGCGGTCTCAGGAGGTTCAGGGGGTCTCAGGGGGGTTTCAGGGAGTTTGGGGGGATTTCAGGGGGTTTCAGGGGGTCTCAGGAGGTTCAGGGGGGTCTCAGGGGGTCCCAGGGGTCGGGGGTCTCACCCCAGGCCGCAGCACGAAGCCGTACTCTGCCAGCATGGCCGGGCTGATGATTCTCCACTTGTGCTTGGTGCGCTTGAAATGGGGGTCAGGGAACAGGAAAAACAACTTGGAGAGCTGGGGGGGCACCGATGGGGGGGTCAGCACCAACGGGGGGCAGCACCCCCTGGCACTGCCCCCCAAAACCCCCAGACCCCCCAAACCCCCCTGTGAGTGCAGCCCAGGCCAGGGGAATGGGGATGGGGGGGACCTGTGGGATGGGCAGGGGGGTCCTAAGGGGGTCCAAGGGGTGTTGTGGGGGACCTGTGCCCCAGTGCCACCCCACAGCCCCCAGTGCCACCCCCAGTGCCACCCCACAGCCCCCAGTATCACCCTGAAACCCTCCCAGTGCCACCCCACAACCCCCAGTGCCACCCCCAGTGCCACCCCACAACTCCTAGTGCCACCCTGAAACCCTCCCAGTGCCACCCCATAACTCCCAGTGCCACCCCCAGTGCCACCCCAAACCCCCCCAGTGCCGCCCAGTTCCCCCCCAGAAGGGTCTTGGGGGGCTGAGGGGTGTCCCTGGAGGGGAGGGGGGTTCAGGGGGGTTTGGAGGGGGCTTTGGGGGGGGTTCAGGGGGTCCCAGGGGAAGGAGGGGGGGGGGGGCAGGTGTTCCACAGGGCCCCGAGGGTTTGGGGGCTCTCAGGGTGGGTTCAGAGCACACAGAGATTTCAGGGAGTGTTAAGGGGGTGCTGGGGGTTTTGTGGGGTCTCAGAGCACACAGAAATCCCAGGAAGCTTTGGGGGGTGCTGTGGGGTTTGGGGCTCTCAGGGTAGGCACAGAGCACACAGAAATCCCAGCACTGTTGGGTTTAGGGGCTCTCAGGGTGGGTTCAGAGCACACAGAAGTCCCAGGGACTGTGGGGTTTTGGGGTGGGGTTCAGAGAACACAGAAATTTGTGGGAGTGTTGGGGTTTGGGGCTCTCAGGGTGGGTTCAGAGCACACAGAAATTTCAGGGTGTGTTGGGGGAGATGCTGCAGGTTTTGGGGAGTCTCAGGGTGGGTCAGAGGACACAGAAATTCCCAGCAGTGTTAAGGGGGTTGCTGTGGGTTTGGGGGGATTTCAGAAAACACAGGAATTCCCAGGAGTGTTAAGGGGATTGCTGTGGATTTTGGGAGGTCTCAAAGGGCACAGAAATTCCCAGCACTGAGGGTTTGTGGCTCTCAGGATTGTCAGGGCACACAGCAATCCCAGCACTGAGGGTTTGTGGTGGGTTCAGGGCACACAGCAATCCCAGCACTGTTGGTTTGTGGTGGGTTCAGGGCACACAGCAATCCCAGCACTGAGGGTTTGTGGTGGGTTCAGAGCACACAGCAATCCCAGCACTGTTGGGTTTGTGGCTCTCAGGGTGGGTTCAGAGCACACAGCAATCCCAGCACTGGGGGTTTGTGGCTCTCAGGATTGTCAGGGCACACAGCAATCCCAGCACTGAGGGTTTGTGGTGGGTTCAGGGCACACAGCAATCCCAGCACTGTTGGTTTGTAGCCCCCAGCCCCACCTGGCCCCGCAGGAAGAAGTGGGGCAGGTGTTTCATGGCGTTGCCCCTCACACAGGCCACGTTGCCGAAGCGGCCGGGCTGGGCCGCCCGCAGCGCCCGGATCCTGGCGCGGGTGAACGCGGCCACCTTCCCCCGCAGCTCCAAACCCAGCGCCAGAGAGCGGGGAAACAGCTCCGAGAGAGCCACTGGGGGCGGGAGAGAGAGGGGAAAACCCGGTGAGAGAGAGGGAGAGAAACCCAGTCGGAGAGAGAGAGAGAGAGAGAGAGAGCGTGAGAGCTGGGGAGAGAGAAAAAGAGAGAGAGGGAGAGGGAGAGAGACCCGGGAGAGAAAGAGAGACTGAGGGAGAGAGACAGAGAAAAACCCGGTCAGAGAGAAAGAGAGAGAGAGAGAGACCATGTGAGAGTCCTGGAGGGAGAGGGAGACTTGGTCAGAGCCCCGGGCGAAAGAGAACAGGTGAGAGACAGACAGACAGACAGACAGACAGACAGAGCCCCGGCGGCACCGCCTGTCCCACCCTGACCCCGCCGTGCCCCCGGCTGTGCCCCTCCGTGCGCGGCTCGCCCCCCGTGCCCCCCCAGCAGCCCCCGGTGCCCCCTCACCCACCCCCATGCTGACCCCCGGTGCCCCCTCACCCGCAATCCCCGTGCCCACCCGCAGCCCCCGGGCTCACCCAGCAGCTCCCGGTGCCCCCGTGCCCATCCCCAGCCCCCCATGCCCACCCCCGGTGCCCTCCGTGCCCCCCGGTGCCCGGGCTCACCCAGCAGCCCCCCGTAGCCGCACCCCACATCTGCGAACTCCACGCGGGCCGGGGGGGTCCCGGGGGGGGCTTCGGGCGGGAAAAAACTCGGGAACAGCGAGGCCCAGTCCATGTCCTGAGGGCGGGACGGGCTGCGGGCACCGGGGAACCGTGACTGCCCGAGAACCGGAGCGGGCACCGGGGGCTGTCACTGCCCGGGAACCGGAGCGGGCACCGGGGGCTGTGACTGCCCGAGAACCGGAGCGGGCACCGGGGGCTGTCACTGCCCGGGAACCGGAGCGGGCACCGGGGCTGTGACTGCCCAGGAACCGGAGGGGGCATCGGGGGGGACACAAGGGCAGGGGGACCCAGCCCGGCTGTTCCTGGGGGCGGCCAGGTGACTGCGGTGCCACACGGGGCCGTCACGGGGGTCCCGGGGCCCTCACGGCCTGGGGGTCCCGCCGCGGGCGCTGGGGCGGTCCCGGGACCCGGCGCGGGTGTTACCGGGAGAGGTTCCGGGGGGTTCCGGGGGAGTTCCGGGGCGGTTCCCGGGGGTCCCCGCACTCACTAGCACAGGGTGTGGTCGGCCAGCGGATTCGAGTGCGCGCGCTGTCGGTAGAAGCGTTTCTGTGGCGGCACCGCCGCCTCCTCCTTTTCCTCGGCCGCCGCCATGCCGGCACCGCGCGGCGCGTTGCAGTGACGTCACTGAGCGGCGCGGGATTGTGACGTCACGCGCGACCTGTCAGCGGCGCGAGCCCCGCCTGGAGGTGACAGCGCCCCCTGGTGGCCCAGTACAACCAGTGCCCCCAGTACAACCAGTGCTCCCAGTACAACCAGTGCTCCCAGGGCCTCCCCAGTGCCCTCCAGTACAACCAGTGCTCCCAGTGCCCCCCCCCAGTGCTCCCAGTATAAGCAGTGCCCCCCCCAGTGCTCCCAGTGCCCCCACCAGTGTCCCCACCAGTGTCCCCCAGTGCTGCCAGAGCACCTCCCCAGTGCCCTTCCCAGTGCTCCCAGTGCCCCCAATTCTCCCAGTGCTCCCAGTGCTCCAAGACCCCCCAGTGACCCTCCCCAGTGCTCACAGTTCCTCTCAGTGGTCTCAGTGCCCCCTGATGCCCCCCAGTACCCCAACCCCCGCAGTCCTCTCAAGTTCTTCCAGTGCCCCCTGGTGCCCCCCCCCCCAGTCCTTCCAGTGCTCCCAGTTCTTCCCAGTCCTCCCCAGTCCTTCCCAGTGTCCCTAACGCTCCCAGGGATCCTAGTCCCCCCAGTCCCTTCAGCGCTCCCAGTTCCCCCCAGTCCCTCCAGTTCCCCCTGTTCCCCCAGTGCCTCCAGTGCAGTCAGTCCCCAGTGCCCCCAGCCCCTCCCCAGTTCCCCCCAGTCTCCCCAGTTCCCCCAGGGATTGCAGTCCCCCCAACCCCCCCAGTCCCCCCAGTCCCTCCAGTCCCTCCCCAGTCCCCCCAGTCCCTCCAGCGCTCCCAGTCCCCCCAGTCCCCCCAGTCCCCCCCTCCGCGGGCTCTTCCCGCTCGGGGCCGTTTGGGGAATTCGGCTGCGGCCAGACCGGGGGCGAGTTCTGGGAACCCCCGGGGGTGTCGGGGGGGTTGAGCAATGTGGGGCCGGAGCCGCCCGTCCCTTCCCAGCCGGTTCCTTCCTGTCCATTCCCATCCCGTCCCTTCCCGGCCGGTCCCTCCGGGGCTGCCCGGAACGGCTCCGGGCGGGGGTCCCGGGCCGGGGCACGGGGGAACGGGGGAACGCGGGGACCGACCCCTCCCCCAGCGCTGTGACCCCCCCGGTCCCTGTGACCCCCCCGGTCTCTGTGACCCCCCCCGGTCTCTGTGACCCCCCCCGGGTCGCTCTGACCCCCCCCGGTCCCTGTGACCCCCCCCGGTCTCTGTGACCCCCCCCGGGTCGCTCTGACCCCCCCGGTCTCTGTGACCCCCCCCCGGGTCGCTCTGACCCCCTGGTCCCCGTGACCCCCCCCGGGTCGCTCTGACCTCCCGGTCCCTGTGACCCCCCCAGGTCCCTGTGACCCCTCCGGGTCGCTCTGACCCCCCCGGTCCCCGTGACCCCCCCCGGGTCGCTCTGCCCCAGCGCTGCCCCCCCGGTGTCCCCCGGGGCCACATTAACCCGGTGACGCAGGCGGTGACGCGGCTGCGCGGGGGGTCCCGGGGGGGACACGGAGGGAACACGGGGGGGACACGGAGGGGGTCGGAGCGGGTTGTTCATTACCCCGGGGTCACCCCCTCAGCCCCGGTCACCGGGAGCCCGGGGAGCCCGGCTCGGGTGGCACCGGGGACGGGACTGTGACAACCGCGCTGGTGGCACCGGGGACGGGACTGTGACACCCGCACGGTGGCACCGGAGGCGGGTCCGGGACACTCACGGTGGCACCGGGGACGGGTCCGTGACACCCCGCACAGTGGCACCGAGGACACGTCTGTCACACCCGTGCGGTGGCACCAGGGACATCAGGATGAGGGACATGGGGACAGGTACACGATGGGCAAGGCACCACGGCTGGGGACATGGGGACAAAGGAATGGCAGGGGACAGGGACACCAGGGGAACAGGGACACGGGTGGGACAGGGACACTGGGACAGGACACAGACAGCAGGGACATGGGTGTGACAGGGACACGGACCGGATGGGACAGGGACATGGGGACAGGGACATGGGTGGGACAGGGACACAGGGACAGGGACATGGACAGCAGGGACACGGGGACTGGGGACACAGGTGTGACAGGACAGACAGCAGGGACATGGGTGTGACAGGGACACCAGGGGAACAGGGGCATGGGGACAGGGACACGGGTGGGACAGGGACACAGACAGCAGGGACACGGACAGCGGGGACATGGACAACGGGGACACGAGTATGACAGGGACATGGGTATGACAGGGACACAGTGACTTGGGACATAGATGGGACAGGGACACGGACAGGAGGGACACGGGTGGGATGGGGACATGGGAATTGGGGACACAGGTGTGACAGGGACACAGGTGTGACAGGGACATGGACGGGAGGGACATGGGTGTGACAGGGACACGGGTGTGACAGGGACATGGACAGCAGGAACTGAGGACACTGGCATCAGGGACATCAGGGCCCCAGGGCTGTGGTGATACCCGTGGCACTGGTGGCACTAGGACAGGGACAGGTGGTGGCATTGGGAAGAACCCCTGGAGGGACTGCTGGGGTGACACTGGGGACAGGGCTGGGACTGCTGGGGTGACACTGGGGACAGGGGTGGAGAGCCGGGGGACACCAGGGGTGGGGCAGGACAGGGGACATGGGGTGTCCAGGGATGGCCTGGGGACATTGGGGACGGCAGCCACCAAGGGCAGGGGGGAAGGGGACAGTGGGATGGGACAGGGGACAGTGGGATAGGGCAGGGGACACCGGGATGGGGCAGAGGACACGGGGATATGGGATGGGACACGGGGGTGGGTGGGGGACAGCGGGGGACACTGGGGGCACCGGGGAACACCGCAGGACACCGGGGGACATTGAGGGAAACTGAGGGGCACCGGGGAACACTGGGGGATACCGGAGGACATCGGCGGACACCGGGATGGGGAAGGGGACACCGGGGGATATCGGGGAACATTGGGAGACACCAGGGAACACCGGGGGATATCGGGGATCATTTAGGGACGCTGGGGAACACCCGGGGACACCGAGGGATATCGGGGGACATCCAGGGACATTGAGGGACACCGGGATGGGGAAGGGGACACCGGGGGATATCGGGGAACACCGACCCCCCCGCCCCGCGACCGCGACAGAGCGCGCGCCGTGGGCGGAGCCCCATCACCTGCAGAGGAGGGCGTGGCTTAACTGGATTGACCAATCAGGTTCGGGGGGCTCGGCCTGGCCCCGCCCCTTCCACGATGGCGGCGCCCGGGTGCCACGTGGGGACCGGGGGGGGGCGGGAGGAGGAGGAAGAGAACGGGGAAGAGGAAGAGGAAGAGGAAGAGGAAGAGGAAGAGGAAGAGGAAGAGGAAGAGGAAGAGGAAGAGGAAGAGGAAGAGGAAGAGGAAGAGGAAGAGGAGCAAGGAGAAGAAGCAGAAGCGGCGCTGCGGGCCGTGTTCCCCCGGGACCCCGAGCTCTTCTCCGAGTTCTTCCCGGAGCGGCGCCGGTTCCGGCTGTGCGGGCGCGTCCTGCACATCGCCGAGCACCACGGGCCGCGGCTCGGGCCCGCCGGGGCCGTCTGGGAGGCGGTGAGCGGCACCGGGGCCGCGGGGGAAATCCCGGGGCTGTGGGTGACATCCCGGGGGACAGCGGGTGATGGGGAAGCCGGGGGATCCCGCGGGTACGGGGCTGTCGGGGACACCGGGAGGGGGGAGGTGACATCCCGGGCGTACCGGGAGTGATGGGATGGCGGGGGATCCCGGGAGGGACACACGGGACATCCCGGGGGTGGCAGGAGGGATGGGCAATGGGGGACCCCGAGAGAACGGGGGTACCGGGGGGTGACACCACGGTGGGCACCGGGAGCGATGCGTGATTGGGGTGGGGGCTACCGAGTCATGGGGGGAATGGGGAACACCGGAGGGGGCACCGGGAATGGGCACACTGGGCATCCCGGGCCGTGGTGGCCGCTCGGGGGGCACCGCGGTGGCCGTGGGAGGACCGGGGGGGATCCTGGGGGCACAGGAAGAAGCGGTGGGGGGGCTTTGGGGTTCAGGGGGTCTCCCATGGGCTGGGTCCCCCCCCAGTGTCCCCTCTGTGCCCCCCCAGGCCCTGTCCCTGTGCCGGTTCCTGGGCGAGCAGAACCTGGAGCTGGCGGGGCGGCGGGTGCTGGAGCTGGGGGCCGGTACCGGCATCGTGGGCATCTTCGCTGCCATGCTGGGTACGGGGGGCACGCGAGGGGTGGGGGGACACCTGGGCTGGGGGGACACCTGTGGGGGACACCCGTGGGTGGGGGGGATCCCCGTTCCCCCAGCCAGTACAGAACTGGAAACTGGTGTGAGCAGCCCTAGAGTTTATTGGGATCTGGGGGGGGGGGGCACGGGTGGTTACCCCCCGTCCCCCCACCTTTGGGTTCGGGGTTTTTTGGGGTTGGGGAGGGTTTGGGGAGATCCAGTGGGGGTGTTCTTCACTCTGGTTCAGGGTTTTATGGGATATGGGGGGGTTTACTGGGATTTTTGGATGGGGTTCCAAGGGGATGTTCCTCACTGTGGCTCAGTGGGCTTTACTGGGATTTTTGGATGGGGTTCCAAGGGGATGTTCCTCACTCTGGCTCAGGGGTTTTAGTGTGGTTTTGGGATTGGGGGGTCCCAGGGGGTGTTTCTTACTCTGGCTCAGGGTTTTATAGGATGTGGGGGGTTTATTGGGATTTTGGGGTGGGGGCTCTGAGAGGGTGTTCCTCATTCTGGCTCAGGGGTTTTACTGTGATTTTGGGGTGGGGGTCCCAGGGGGTGTTGCTCACTCTGTCTCCAGGTTTTACGGGATGTGAGGGGATTTATTGGGATTTTGGGGTGGGGCTGTTCCTCACTCTGGCTCAGGGTTTTACTGTGATTTTGGGGTGGGGGTCCCAGGGATGACCCACCCACTGATCCACGGTTAATTGTGTTCTGGGGGGGTTACCGGGGGGCTGTACCCTCTGACGGCCGCGCTGCCCTGCAGGGGCCGAGGTGACGCTCACGGACCGGCCGCCGGCGCTGCCGCAGCTCCGGGAGAACGCTCGGCTCAACTTCCCGGGGAGCGCGGCGGGGCCGCGGGTGCGGGCGCTGCGCTGGGGCCGCGACCAGCGCCGCTTCCCGCCCAAATTCCACCTCATCCTGGGCTCCGACATCGTGTACGACCCCCGCTCCTTCGCTCCGCTGCTGGGCACCCTCCGGCACCTGCTGGTACCGCCGGCCCAGGCGCTGCTCAGCGCCCGCCTGCGCGGCGGCGAGGCCGGGGCCGCCCGCTTCTTCCGGCAGCTGCTGCCGCCCTTCTTCGGGGTGCGGCTGCTGCGGCGGGAGCCCGAGCGGGACATCGAGATCTACGCGGTCACCCCAAGGGACGGAGCCCCGGAGCAGGGCAGGCCCGGGCTGGGGTCCCTCACCCCGCAGGACAGAGCCCCGGAGCAGGGCAGGCCTGGGCTGGGGTCCCTCACCCCGCGGGACGGAGCCCAGGAGCGGGGCAGGCCCGGGCTGGGGTCCCTTACCGGGGATTAAATGGTGCCGAGGGTCGCAGTTCAGGCTCTGTGTGTGATTTGGAGGGGGTTTGGGGAAGGGGACAGGCCGGGAGGACTGGATAGGGTGGGGGTGTCTGTGAGGGTCGGGGGTCTGTGAGGTTGGGGGTGTGTGTGAGGGGCTGGGGTCTGTGAGGTTGGGGGTTCTGTATGGGCCAGGGGGGTCTGTGACGGTCAGGGCAGTCTGAGTGGGTGGGGGGTGTCTGTGAGGCTGGGGGGGTTTGTGAGGGTCTGGGGTCGTGAGGGCCAGGGGGGCTTTGTGAGGGCCGGGGATCTGTGGGGGTCGGGGGTCTCTGAGGCTGTGGGGAGTCTGTGAGGATCAGGGGGGGTCTGTGAGGGTCGGGGGGTGTCAGTGAGGGTCAGGGAGGGTCGGGGGTGGTCTGTGGGCTGTGGGGGTTTATGAGGGCCGGGGGTCTCTGAGGGTCTGTGAGGGTCGGGGGGGCCGTTGTGAGGGTCTGGGGTCTGTGAGGGCCGGGGGTCTCTCGGGTGCGGGAGATGGTTCGGGGGTGGGGGGGGGCATTTCGAGCCCCCCCCCCCCCCCCCCCCAAATTCTCCTCAGCCAATCCCGCACCTCCGTGGCGCCCGTGTGACGTCACACACACGCGGACGCGGCAGCCAATCGCGGCGCCGCGCCCTGACCCTTCCCGGCGCCCGTAGCGCGGGGCCGTCACTGCCCGGTGTGGCGTGACGTCACGCGGCGCGCCACGGGCAGGCCGGGATGCAGCGCGCGGCGCTGGGCGCGCTCGGGGGGGCGGCGCGGGTGAGACCGGGACCCCCGGGACCCCCAGAACCCCAGCCCCCCGGGACCACCGGGAACCCGGGGACCCCCAGCCCTGGGACCGCCGGGACCACCGGGACTCCCCAGCCTTGGGATCACCGGGAATCCCGGGACCCCTAGCACTGGGACCATCGGGACCTCCGGGACCCACGGGAACCCCCGGTCCCCGGACCCCTAGCCCCGAGACCCCTGGGAACCCCAGCCCTGGGACCCCCGGGAACCCCAGCCCCGGGACCCCATGTCCCGGCACCACCGGGAACGCCGGGACCCCTCCCGCCCCGGGACCCCCCAGCCCATCCCCGATCGCCCCCCGCCACCGCTCTTCCCCACCCTACCTCCGGTACCCCCAACCCCCGCCATACCGGGCCCTCCCCGTACCCATCCCGCACCCCTCGGGCCCCCCCCCGAGGCCCGTCCGTGACCCCCCCGTGCCCCGCAGGCCCCCCCGGGCCGCTGGCTGAGCGCGGCCCCGCCGGCGCTGCGGGAGCTGCGGGAGCTGCGGGCGCGCACCGGGCAGCCCGTGATGCGCTGCCGGGAGGCGCTGGAGCGGGCGGGGGGCGACCTGCGGCAGGTGCGGCAACGGGGGACACGGGGGGACACCTGGGGGGACACAGAACCCGGGAGGAGAATGGGGACCAGGAGGGGCATGGGGAGCGGGGGGGACTCTGGGGGTCGCAGGGGGTCCTTGGGGAAGGGGGGCTATGGCCAGAGGGTCCCTGGGGCAGGGGGTGTTTGGGGCAGGGGGTGCCTGGGGTTCCTGGAACAGAGGGTCCCCGGGGCAGGGGGTGCCTGGCACAGGGGGGTCTTTGGGGAAGAGGGTCCCTGAGGCCGGTGTGGTCTTTGGGGCAGGGGGTCCCAGGGGCATGGGGTCCCTGGGAAGGGGCTCTTTGGGACAGGGGGTCCCAGGGCCAGGGTGTCTATGGGGCAGGGGGGTCTTTAGGGAAGGGGTCCCTGGGGCAGGGGGTCCCAGGGGCAGAGGGTCCCTGGCACAGGGGGACCCTGGGGAAGGAGGTGCCTGGGACAGGGGATCTTCGGGGAAGGGGCTGTTGGGGGCAGGGGGTTCTTTTAGGCATGGGGGTTTGGGATAAGGGATCCTTGGGGCAGGGGGTCTTTGGGATAAGGGGTCCCTGGGGCAGGGGGGCTTTGGGGCACCAGGACCAGAGGGTGGGAGGGCAGCAGGGTTGGGTCTGGTCTGTGCCCCTCCCTGTGTCCTACCCAGGCTGAGGGGTGGTGATGGGGACACTGGGGTGACCCTGTCAGTGCTGGGGTGACCCTGTCAGTGCTGGGGGACACTGGGATGGCCCTGGCAGTGCAGGGGACACTGAGTTGGCCCTGTCCCCCCCATGTCCCCCAGGCTGAGGCCTGGCTCGAGGCCGAGTCGCGCCGCCGGGGCTGGGCCCGAGCCGCTGCCCCTGGGGCTGCCCGGGCCCGGGAGGGGCTCGTGGGGATCCTGAGCGAGGGCTCGGCCGCTGTCATGGTGGAGGTGAGTGAGGGGGGGGTCTGGGGGTCCCTGTGTCCCCCCTGGGGGTCTCTGTGTCCCCAGGGTCACCGTGTCCCCCCCAGGTGAACTGCGAGACGGATTTCGTGGCGCGGACCCCGGACTTCCAGCAGCTGGTGGAGATGGCGGCCAGGGGGGTCCTGGGGCACTGCCAGGGGGCCTCGGGCACCAAGGTGGGCAGCCAAGGGGGGCTTTGGGCAGCCAGGGCGTTTGGGGGTCTTGGGGGAGTTGGGGGGGCACAGATGGTGTTGGGTTGTTGGGGGAATATGGGGTGCCGGGTGTGTTAGGGGAAGTTTTGGGGGTGCCAAGGGTGTTGGAGCAGGGTTTGGGGGTGTTGGGGCAGGGTTTAGGGGTGCCAGGTGTGCTGGGGCAGGGTTTGAGGGTGCCAGGGGGTTCGGGGAGGTTTTGGGGGTGTTGGAGCAGGGTTTGGGAGTGTTGGGGTAGAATTTAGGGGTGTTGGGGCAAGGTTTGGGGGTGTTGGGGTAGAATTTAGGGGCAAGGTTTGGGGGTATTTGGGCAAGGTTTGGGGGTGTTTGGGCAAGGTAGAATGGGGTAGAATGTTGGGGCAAGGTTTGGGGGTGTTGGGGTAGAATTTAGGGGTGTTTGGGAGTGTTGGGGCAGGGTTTGGGGGTATTGGGGCAAGGTTTGGGGGTCCCAGGGGGGTTGGGGCAGGATTTGAGGGTGCCAGAGATGTTGGGGGAGGTTTTGGGGATGCCAGGGGGGTTGGGGCAGAGTTTAGGGGTGTTGGGGGAGGGTTTGGGGATGATGAGGCAGGGTTTGGGGGTGCCAGGGCTGTTGGGAGCAGGGTTTGGGGGTGTTGGGGTTTGTTTTGGGGATGATGGGGCAGGGTTTGGGGGTGTTGGGGCATGGTTTGGGGCTCTTGGGGCAGTGTTTAGGGGTGCCAGGGGCAGTGTTTGGGGGTGCCAGGGCTGTTGGGGCAGGGTTTGGGGCTCTTGGGGCAGGGGTTGGGGGTGTTTGGGGTGATTTTGGGGGTGCAGGGCAGCGTTTGGGGGTGCCAGGGCTGTCGGGGTGCCCCTCTGACCCCTCTCCCCAGCTCCTGCTGCCAGAGGAGGAGCTGGCCCAGGTGAGGGCAGCGGACGGGGGGGACCTGCTGAGCGAGCACCTGGCACTGGCCATGGGTGAGTGCCCCCAGTACATCCCAGTTCCCTGCCCAGTACATCCCAGTGTGCCCAGTGCCCCTCCCAGTGCCCCCAATGCCCCTCCCAGTACATCCCAGTGCCCCTCCCAGTGTTCCCAGTGTGCCCAGTGCCCCTCCCAGTACATCCCGGTGCCCCCTGTGCCTCTCCCCAGTGTCCCCAGTGCCTGCCAGTCCCAGTGCTCCCAGTTCCCCCAGAACCTGATACTCCCAGTGCCCCTCCCAGTGCCCCCAGTGCCCCTCCCAGTACATCCCAGTGTGCCCAGTGCCCCTCCCAGTGCCCCTCCCAGTACATCCCAGTGCCCCCAATGCTCCCAGTTCCCCCAGAACCTGATACTCCCAGTGCGCCTCCCAGTGCCCCCAGTTTCCCCAGAGCCTGACAGTTCCAGTGCCCTCCCGTGTCCCCAGTGCCTCTCCCCAGTGCTCCCAGTGCCCTTCCCAGTGTCCCCAGTGCCCTCCCCAGTTTCCCCAGTGTCCCCAGTGCCCTCCCCAGTGTCCCCAGTGCCCCTCCCCAGTGCTCCCAGTGCCCTTCCCAGTGTCCCCAGGGCCCTCCCCAGTTTCCCCAGTGTCCCCAGTGCCCTCCCCAGTGTCCCCAGTGCCCCTCCCCAGTGCTCCCAGTCCCTGTGCTAGCCCCTCCACCCTGGGCTGTTCCCTGGGGTCCCAGGGCTGGGCTCTGGCTGCTCCAGGACCCTTTTTGTGTGGGGGGGGGGGGGGGGGGAATCCCTCTCTCTGTGACCTCTCCACGACCTCTCCCTCCCCATTTTTGGGGGTGCTGACATTTCCCCCCTCTGTCCCTGTCCCCCCAGGCCGCCTGGGCGAGCGTTTGGCTCTGCGCCGGGCCGGGTGGCTCCGTGCCCCCCCCGGGGGCTTTGTGGCCACCTATGCCCACGGTTGGGTGCCCCCCGGGCCCGCCGTGGCCATGGGCACCTACGGGGCTCTGGTGGCTTGCGGGGGGCCGGGCCCGGGGCCCCCCCCGGCCGAGCTGCGCGAGCTGGGGCGCAGGGTGGCCCAGCACGTGGTGGGCATGGCCCCCACCGCCCTGGGGACCCCCGAGGACGAGCTGGGAGGTGACACCGAGACGCGGCTGCTGGCCCAGGGGACCCTCCTGGAGCCGGGGGTGCCCCTGGGCCGGTACCTGCGGGAAAGGGGGGGGCTCCAGGTCTGGGATTTCCTGCGCTTCCAGTGCGGGGAGGAGCCCCCCCAGGAGCCCCCCCGGGAGGCCTCTGCCCCCCCAGGCTGAGGGATGTGGCTCGGGGGGGGTGCAGGCACTGGGGGGGACACACAGAGCCCCCCCCCCATGCACCCCAGGCCAGGCTGGGGCAGCGAGAGCCCCCCCAGGTGTGGGGGGGGAGGCTGAATAAAGGTGCAGAAGATCCAGGCTGGGTGTTTTGTGGGGGACCCCGAGATCCCCCACCCTGCCCCTCCCCCAGGGAATGCTCCCCAACCCCCCCTGCACCCCCAACCCCCCCCCTGTGCCCCCGAGCTCCCCCAGGGACATTCCCCCCCCCCCCCCCGCAGGGTTTTAATGGGAAATCCACACAAAAAGGGCTCAGACCCCAAAGAGCCCGACCCCAATGGGGGAGCAGCAATGGGGGGCACAGCTGGGGGGCACCCCCATCCTGACCCTGACACCCCCATCCTGTCCCTGACACCCCCATCCCATCCTGACACCCCCATCCTGTCCCTGACACCCCCATCCCATCCTGACACCCCCACCCTGTCCCTGACACCCCCACCCTGACCCAGACGCCCCCATCCCATCCCTGACACCCCCATCCCGTCCCTGACACCCCCATCCCGTCCTGACACCCCCATCCCGTCCCTGACACCCCCATCCCATCCTGACACCCCCATCCCGTCCCTGACACCCCCACCCTGACCCAGACACCCCCATCCCATCCCTGACACCCCCATCCCGTCCCTGACACCCCCACCCTGACACCCCCACCCTGACACCCCCACCCCACCCTGACACCCCCATCCCGACCCTGACACCCCCATCCCGTCCTGACACCCCGGGGCTGGGTTTGGGGGGGTCACAAGGGACAGGGGATGTGACAGGGGAGAGGGACAGGGGACAGGTGGGAGGACATGGGGTACCCCAGAGGGGGACAGGGGGATAGGTGGGGACACGAGGACACAGGTGGGACATGGGGCAGGTGGGGGGGACAGGTGGGTGGACATGGGGCAGGTGGGGGCGCAGGGGGCAGCTGGGGATATGGGGCACGGGGGCAGGGGGGAGATGGGGCAGGTGAGGACAGGGGAGCAGGTGGGGACATGGGGACAAGGGAACAGGTAGGGGGACAGGGCAGTTGGGGATGAGAACAGGTGGGGACGGGGAGAAATGGGGACAGGTGGGGGGACATGGGACAGATGGGGACAGGTGGGGGCAAAGGGGGACAAGTGGGCCATGGGGCAGGTGGGGACAGAGGACAGGTGGGGACAGGGGACAGGTGTCTGGGGGGATCAGAGGGGGTGGCGGCAGTTGGGGGGAGGAAGCCGAGCACCGACACCCCCCGAGAGACACCGAGGGCAGCTGCTCCGGTCCCCCCCGTCCGTGACGTCACCGGCCGCCTCCCGGGACAAGTAACCGGGAACAGGCCGGGCTGGAACAGCCTATCCTGGATTACTTGAACCGGGCCGCGGCCGCCGCACCCCCCCGGCACCGTCCCGGGCCGCTCCCGCTGACACCGCCGCGCTGTCCCCGCTCCGCTCCGCTCCGTTCCCCGGCAGCGCCTCCGGGACCGGCGGGAGCGGCGGAGGCGTCCCGGGTGGGGGGGGCATCAACAGGAGGGTGACAGCGACCGGGGGACACGGGGGGGACATGGGGCTGACCCAACCCCCCCCACCTCCACCCCCCCCCGGTCCCGGGGGTCAGCCCCGCCCCTCCCCCCCCCGGTACCTGCCGCTCCCGCCGCGTCCGGTGGGGGGGAGGGGCGGGGGGGGGCGGGGGCGCGCGCCCACCGGAGCGCGCGGGGCCGCGGCGGTTTCCAGGCGCCCCCGGGGCGGGGCCGCGGCCGCCGCTGAGGGACGGGCGCGGAGAGGGGCAGGGCGAGGGGGGACTTGAAACGGGCGGAGGGCGCGGATTGGATGGGCGGGGAAAGGGGCGGGGCGAGGTTGTGTTTACCTCGCGCGGGGCGTCTAAAGCCACGCCCATATCCGTATAGGGGGCGTGGCTTTATCAAACCACGCTCGTGCGTCGTTAGGGGGCGTGGTCTGGGCGGGGCTCTGTTGAGCCGCTTTTCCGCGCTAAATATTGGGAAATTAATTTTGTTCAATTAGAAAAAGAATCGCTTTTCCCCGGGGTTTATGAGCGGGAACCACGAATTCCTCCTGTTCCCACCCCAAATTCTTTCTTTTTTTATCCCATTTCACCTAATTCACCCCAAATTCCTGACCCAAATTCCTTCTTTTTCGTCGAATTTCCACTTAATTCAGCTCAATTTCCTAAACCTAACCCAAATTCCTTCTTTTTTCATCGAATTTCCATCTATTTCACCTCAAATTCCTAACCCTATTCCACCTAATTCACCTCAAATCCCTAACCTTAAGTGCCTTCTTTTTCATCTCATTTCCTCTTAATTCACCTCAAATTCCTAACTCTAACCCAAATTCCTTCTTTTTTATCCCATTTCCACCCAATTCACCTCAAATCCCACCCGCTTCATACAAATCCCTTTGGTTTCCCCAAAATTCCTATTTTTCCCCAAATAAATCCCGCCTATTTCACCACAAAACTCCTCGTCTTTCACCCCAATTTCCTCTTTCTTCACCCAAATTCCTCTGGTTTTCCCTCAGTTTTCCACATCGGAATTTTTTTTTTTTCTTGGGTTTTGGGGTAATTTTAAAGGAAAATCTGTAGAAAAAAGAGACATCCCCGCCCAGTTCTGGGGTGTTTTTAATTCCTTTTCCATTACGGAACCAAACTGGTCCCGGGGCGGCGCCAGCTCCAGTTCCGGGGATAACTGGGACAAACTGGGACAAACTGGGACAAACTGGGAATTGGCCGCGGGGAGCGGCGGCGTCCGGGCGTTCCCTGGCGGAGCGGGCAGCGGGAAACTGGGGCGGACTGGGAGGGACTGGAATGGACTGGGAGCGGCCAGAGAGAAACTGGGAGAGACTGGAATGCACTGGGAGCGGCCAGAAGGAAACTGGGGCGGACTGGAACCAGACTGGGGGCGGACTGGAACTGCACAGAACTGGACTGGGAGCGGACTGGGGTAGGACTGGGAGTGCTGGGCTGGAAGCAAACTGGGACTGGACTGGGACCAGACTGGGGGCGGACTGGGACTGGACAGAACTGGACTGGGAGTGCTGGGCTGGGAGCAGACTGGGACTGGACTGGGAGCGGAGAGGGACCGGACTGGGAGGGGTCCGGGGGCGGACTGGGACAGGGCAGGACTGGACTGGAGCCGTACTGGGATTGGGCTGGGAGTGGACTGGGGCCGTACTGGAATGGGACTGGGACCGGACTGGGACAGGGCAGGACTGGACTGGAGCCGTACTGGGACTGCAGTGGGATCGGACCGAAGCCCCGCCCCCACCAACATCCGGGCACTTCGAGCCGCAGCCCCACCCACCCCCTCTGCCTTACCATTGGCTGCTGGTATATGACGTCATTGGTGGGCGCGGTGAAGGCGGGAATGGGGCGGGGGGTGCAGCCCCTTCCAGGGAGTCCCAAAATCGGCCCCGTCCCTCATCTGGGCCGCCCCGAGCGGATCCCGGCAGCGCCAGGGGCTGTCCCAGCGCGTCCGTGCTCGGGGGGACACCGGCCCCAGACCCCAAACCCCGGTGCTGTGACCCCAAACCCCCTAGTGCCGCCCCCTCAAACCCCCCCATATGTCGTGACCCCAAACCCCTCCGTGCTGCCACCCCAAATCCCCCTGTGCCGCCAACCCCCCCCAGTGCCACCAGCCCAGCCCCCCCAGTGCCATGACCCCAGCCCCGCCAGTGCTGTGACCCCAAATCCACCAGACCCCCCACCCCAGCCCCCCCAGTGCCATGACCCCAAACCCTCCCAGTGGGGCCACCCCAAACCCCTCCTGTGCTGCCCCCCAAACCCCCCAGTGCTGTGACCCCAAATCCACCAGAACCCCCACCCCAGCCCCCCAGTGCCATGACCCCAAACCCTATCAGTGGGGCCACCCCAAACCTCCCCAAACCCCTCCGTGCTGTCCCCTCAAACCCTCCCAGTGCCACCACCCCAGCCCCTCCACTGCCGCGACCCCAAACCCCTCCTGTGCTGTGACCCCAAATCCACCAGACCCCCCACCCCAAACCCCCCAGTGCCACCAGCCCAGACCCCCATGTGCCATGACCCCAAACCCTCCCAGTGGGGCCACCCCAAACCTCCCCATACCCTTCCTGTGCTGTTCCCCCAAACCCTCCCAGTGCCACCACCCCAGCCCCTCCAGTGCCGCGACCCCAAACCCCTCCTGTGCTGTGACCCCAAATCCACCAGACCCCCCACCCCCGCCCCCCCAGTGCCATGACCCCAAACCCTATCAGTGGGGCCACCCCAAACCTCCCCAAACCCCTCCTGTGCTATTCCCCCAAACCTCCCAGTGCCACCACCCCAGAGCTCCCAGTGCCATGACCCCAAACCCCTCCTGTGCTGCCCCCCAAACCCCCCAGTGCCACCAACCCAAACCCCCCAGTGCCATGACCCCAAACCCCCCAGTGCCATGACCCCAAATCTACCAGACCCCCCCACCACAGGTCCCACAGTGCTGGACCCCAAACCCCCCAGTCCAGCCACCCCAGGCCCCCCAGTGCTGTGACCCCAAACCCCTCCTGTGCTGCTCCCCAAACCCCCCTGTGCCTCCCCCCAAATCCCCCTGTGCTGTGACCCCAAACCCCCCAGCCCCCCCACCCCAGCCCCCCAGTACCGTGACCCCCTCCCGAATGGGGCAGTTTTGGGTCCCCCCCAAACTCAATCCCAGCAAACCCCAAACGGATCCGGCCCCACCCAGGAGCCGCCCCCGGTGTGTGTGGGATGGGAAACTGTGGGAATGATGGAATTCCTGGAAAAGGGGGAAATGCCTGGGCAGCCAAAGTTTTCTTTCTAAAACCATTTTTATTTCTCAATTTTTTATTTCTAAATCTGAAAGCCGCAGAGAGGGAAATTCCCGGCAGGAATTCCACTGGGTTTTCCGGGAGCTGCTGCCCTTGAAGCCCCCTGAGAGGCGATTTGGGGCTCTGGAAAACCCCAGATGTGGAGAGCTAGGGATCTGCGTGCGGAAGATCTCGGGCTGTACGGGTAGATAAGAAGACCCCCCTCACCCTGCAGTCTGACCTTTGCTCCGTACCCGGCCACACCCGGCCGGACATGAGCAGAGGGAAATGACACAGACTGCCCCAACCATAAATACCCCTGAGACCCCTCAATAAACGCCATTTGCTGTCCACCACATTGGTGTATGTAGCATTGGACCGAGTGACCCTGGGCCTTGGGTCACCGTGCCGGACCTCCCGAACCAGGTCGCCACGCCGTAACGGCAACACCTGGTGCCGAAACCCCGGGAAAATCGCAGCGCCCGGAGTTCGGGATTTCGCCTGGACAGGGGACCGGCGGCTGCACAGCAGGCCTAGTGCAGCGGGGGGGATGCCCCCGGACCAGCGTGGACCATGGAAGCCATAGCGAAGGTCGTAACTCAGATGCATGCTCAATGGGGGATTGATTGTAAGCTAAAAGATTTATGTCTTGCTATACCGAGACTTATTAAGCTGGGGGCGATAGACAGCCCGGTGGATATTCTCCATTCGGAGATATGGGATACTTGTACAAAGGTTTTAGCTGAGGAGACTATGTCCTCAGGCTCAGGGAAAGCTCTAAAGTCATGGGGCAGAGTCGTGCAGGCTCTGCAGAAAGCTAGAGAAGAGCAGGAGACCTGGAAAGCCGCGCAGGCTTTTCTATTAGCCACGCCGCAGTTGGGGGTGGGCGCGGCAACGCAGACCGCGGAGGGCTTCGATCAGATCGGCACCGCGGAACCGCGAGCGCCGGATTCCCCCGAGCAGACCGCCTTACCATCAGAGGGGGGGGAACGCGCGCGGGCGTTTCGGCGGGGGTTAACGGAGGAAGCGCGGGAGGCGGCGAAATTGCCGCACCCCGAAGGGGTGGATAAAAGCGCACCCCCTCCGTATGCGTTTGAAAATGGCGCCGAACCGCGTGTTCAGGGCGGAAAGGAAAACACGGCGGGCGGAAATGCAGTCAGCCTGCTTAACAACGCATGCGCGGGCGAGCGGGGGGACGGGGCGGCCCCCGCGGAGGAGCGTAAGGCCAATCAGAGCGCTCAGTTCACTTTAGGTCCTTATAGGGCAAGGACCTCCCCCAGCAGGAGGCGGGGGGACCCCAGGGGGAGGGAACGGCCCGACCCCCGCAAGAAGGGGCGGGGTCGGAGCCCGAGAAAAAGGCAGAGCAGCCCGGAAACGTCCGGGCAGTCGACTTCCGGCTCGGACTCGGACTCGAGCTCCGAGCCCGAGAGGGGATCGGGGAGTTCCAACTCGGATTCGGGTTTTAACAGAAGGAGAGCAGCGGCATACAAGGTCACTAGCCACAGCGCTCCTGCATGGGTGAAGGGGATATCGGAGAAAGATCAAACTCCGCTTACAGACTGGCGGAAAATAAAAATAGCGTGTGCTGCATGGACTCCGTCGGCGAAACTGGTGTCCCCGTTTCGGGTGGGGGGAGCCGGCGGGAATCAAAGGACCTATTCCCCGGTAAACCCGAAAGACGTGGAGGCAATTATTAAAGCAATTGCAGATAGGGGAATTAATTCTGCCATGGTTTCCACACTCATTGACAGCGTTTTTGGAGGGGATGACATGTTACCTTTTGATATTAAGCAGACTTGCAGAATGATTTTTTATGGGGCAGGGATGATCGTTTTTAAGCAGGAATGGGAGGATAACTGTATTAAGCAGCTGGCCCTGGTAACAGGGGCAGACCATCCACTGCACGGCTCCAGCATACAGAGGCTAATGGGCACAGACCCTACAATGATCACCCCTCAGGCACAGGCTGAGGGCTTGCGGGCACATGAGGTTATGACAACAACCCGTGCTGCCCGAGAAGCCATCCGTGTTGCTTCCAAAGTAATAGCCAAACCGTTGCCTTGGTCCACAATAAAGCAGAGTGAGAGTGAAAGCTTCACTCAGTTTGTGGATCGTTTACAGGCTGCCTTGGACTCCTCAACATTACCCTCAGAGGCAAAGGGTCCTGTGCTGGCAGAGTGCCTACGCCAGCAATGCAACTCAGCCACCAAGGACATTTTAAGATCACTGCCGCAAGGGTCTAATCTAGCTGCCATGATCAGACACGTTGCAAAGGAAGAACACCTAGCTCCCATTCAGGCAGCAGTTTACGCTGCAATAATGAGTGTCATGGCATGTTTTAAGTGTGGCCAGGCTGGGCACGTGGCAACAAACTGCCCCCAGTCAGGGCGCCCACCAGCAGCTGCTCCACCACGCCAGGGGAGACCTAGGGGACTATGCTGGGCATGTGGAAAGAAAGGGCATTTAGCTAGGGAATGCAGATCCAGGCATCAGGGAAACGGGAGAGGGAGGGGGCAGCCGGGCCGTATCCAGCCTCCTCCCACCTGGAACATGCAGCGGCCCAGCTACAGCAACCCCCAGTGGGGCACAGGGCTCTCATGCCCACTGCCACCACCCCCTCAGGGAATGACCAACTTTGTCGCCCAGCCAATGGCTCAATCGAACCCATCTGCACCTCAGGAATACCAAGAACAGCTCCCTGGGGCCAAGGCCCCTGGGTGGCTTTGGCCATGAAAGCATGGGAACGGGACCCATGGGTGGCCTTCGCCGCGAAGGTGGGGAAACACCCACTGATCGTGTGGGCAGTGTGTCGTCTCCACAACAGCTCCGACAACTCGGCCATCTGCCTTCCCTTTTGGGTGGACACAGGGTCAGATGTCACCGTCATCCCAGACATACATTGGCCTCGACCATGGAAGCTAGAAGTAGCCCCCATGGCGGGCGGAGTTGGAGGGCTGTCCCGAGCCCACAAGAGCACCCAACCAGTGGCAATAACCCTCTGCACCGAGAGAGGACCGGGAAGAGCTATCACCCTCACTGCATATGTGATGTCGGACTGCCCACCCTTGCTAGGGAGGGATGCCCTAGCCCTGCTGGATGTTAGGGTGACAAATTTATTCTAAGGGTCACTGTCGCGTACCCGCCATTGCCCATCAAGCTGACTTGGAAATCAGCCGACCCAGTGTGAGTTGAACAGTGGCCTTTGTCAACGCCTTGAATGACTGCCCTCATTGAATTAGTTAGCCGTGAATTACACAAGAATCATATAGAACCCTCCACGAGTCCATGGAACACTCCGATCTTCGTAATACCTAAGCGGTCTGGTGAAGGCTTTCGACTCCTGCACGACTTGCGAGAAGTGAACAAGAGAATCCAGCCTATGGGCCCTGTGCAAACTTCGCTGCCCATGAACTCTGTGATACCGAAAGGACAACCCTGTGCAGTGCTCGACATCAAAGACTGCTTCTTTTCTATTCCCCTGCACGAAGACGACGAGGAGCGTTTCGCCTTCTCCATCATCTTCCCAAACAGCCAGCGGCCCAACCTACGCTTCCAATGGAGGATGCTTCCACAAGGAATGCTCAACTCCCCGACTATCTGCCAGATCACCGTGGACCGAGCGCTAGCACCAGTCCGGCAGAGCAATCCGACTGTAACCATTGTGCAGTACATGGACGACATCCTGATCGCCGCACCATCCACGAGACAAGTGGACCAGCTGGTGTCTACCATCTCCGAGACCTTAAGGACAAATGGCTTTGAGGTAGCGAGTGCAAAAATAAAAAAGGGACCGTGCGTGACCTTCCTAGGAGTGGGAATCACAAGCTCCTACATAACTCCTCCCCAGATGAAAATCCGCCGAGACATCAAGATGCTCCACGACATGCAACAGCTGGTAGGGTCCTTACAGTGGCTCCGCAACATCGTCCTGATTCCTCCCGAGGTCATGGACCCTCTGAATGACCTCTTGAAAGGGAAGAACCCATGGGAGCAAAAAACCCTGACACCGGAAGCGGTATGCTCGCTCAACTTCATCGAACGTCAGATGTCAGAGAGCATGCTCGCCAGATGGGACTCAAGTGCTCCAGTCGATCTGTATGTCCACTTTACAAAAAAGGGGGGAGTGGGAGCCTTAGCCCAAGGACCCCCCGACAAGGCCCAACCAATACTATGGGTGGTCTTGGGGAAACCGTCGCGTGCCTTTTCCTCGGGAGTCGAGTGCCTCTGCAGCCTCATCATGAAAGGCAGGAAACTCGCCCTAAGACATCTGGGCATGGAACCTTCCAGGATAAGCTTGCCTCTCCGCAAACAGCTCTCTGCGCAGTCAACAACAATATCAGAATATCTAGCCATGGCCCTTACAGGCTTTGGAGGAGAGATTCGCTACGCGGAAAAACTTCCTTGGACTCGGCTGCTCACAGTCATCGATATCGACCTCCCACCAAAAGTACTTGACCGACCGCGGGCGGGACCGACCATCTTCACAGACGCATCATCACAGACCTCCACCGCGGCGGCAGTATGGCAGTCAGGAGAACAGTGGCAATGTGTCAAGGCAACCGACCCCACGCTTTCGGTCCAACAGCTTGAAGCAGCAGCTGTAGTGCTAGCGTGCGGACTGTTCCCAGAAGAACACCTTAACATTGTGACTGATTCCATATTTGTGGCCAAGCTCTGCCTAGCCATGTCCGGACCAGGTGTGTCAGTGTCCACAGTGGCAACGATGCTGGAGGAAGCACTCTATTCACGGAAAGGCACCATATCAGTCATCCATGTCAACAGCCACGACCCGGTCAAAGGATTCTACCAAATAGGCAACGACAAGGCTGACGCTGCCGCAAAGGGCATATGGACACTGAAAGAAGCTCGTCAGTTGCACGAATCCCTTCACATCGGAGCTAAAGCGCTTGCGAAAAGGTGCGGGATTTCTACCGTGGACGCAAAGCACGTCGTCGCTACGTGCCCCCACTGCCAGAAGTCGCCACTGTGGTCGAGTGGCGTCAACCCCAGAGGCCTCAAAGCCTCAGAAATATGGCAAACAGACTTTACACAATGCCAGCTGTTGAAACCCCGAGCGTGGCTCGCGGTTACCGTAGATACGTACAGCAGCATGATTGTGGCCACACAGCATCTCAAGACCGATTCCAAAGCGACCATCCAACATTGGCTAACAGCCATGGCATGGCTTGGAGTTCCAAAACAGATCAAAACAGATAACAGCCCAAACTTCATCTCAAAGGTAGTCCAAGCATTTGCCTCGAAATGGAACATCGCCTTGGTGCATGGCATCCCATACAACAGCACCGGGCAAGCCATCGTTGAAAGAGCAAACCAGACTCTGAAAACTAAGCTGGAAGTGCTAGCAAAGGCAGAAGGCTTCACCAATGCCATTGCCCCGGGTGACCAGGCGCGCATGCTGGCAACTGCGCTGCTAGCGTTAAATCAATTCCCTAGGGGGGACGAAACAAACAGTCCTGCTCAGAGACACTGGGCCACTCGGGCGCTAGAGGAAGACCCACGGGTGGTGATCAAAAATGAACTAGGGGAGTGGGAACAGGGTTGGAGATTGGTGCTCACGGGGCGGGGATATGCGGCCGTTAAAAAGGACGGGGACATTAAATGGTGTCCACTCAAATCTATCAAACCAGACCTTCAAAGGGAAACTCATGAGAATTGTAAGACTTTGTTTGCAGGACTGGATCATTGGACGTCCCCGAAACTCAAATGCCCCACTACTGGGAAAGAGAGAGAGGCCAACGAGCAACCCGACATCACCTGAGAAGCTCGCGCCATCAAAGTTAAAGCAGCAATGGTATCTCTGTGTAATCTTGTTTCTAGGGTTAGTAGGCGGAGAACAAGCAGACACAAAACATTACCCTCACCAGTCATTCATGTGGGTTCTACGCCATCTCTCAGGTGAGGGGGTCATCAAAGAAATTGTTACAGCCGACATCCCATCTTTCGAGTTCAGGTTAAAAGACATTTTTCCCATGCATACAGGGCACCCCAGATTTCAGGAGACAACAGTATTTGGGATGTACTGGTGCCCTGCTTCCAACCCAGGAAAAAGTTATTGTAATTACCCAGGGCATGGATATTGTGGATATTGGGGGTGTGAAACTATTGTGATAAGCAATAGATGGACGCCTCAACAGCCGGATAAGTTCCTGCAAATTAAGTACACTCCATACGGCTGTATCGAACCAAAATATGACGGAGATGGGTATGCGCTTATGCCCGGAGGCTTGAAACAGCACACTTGCACAGGTTATATAATGACAATCCTGCAGCCAACCCATGATGCCTGGGCCACAGGTAAAGTGTGGACAGCATATGCTCATCTCCCTAACCGCAGCATCTGGGCGAACATACAAATTATCAGACTCCCAGCTTCAGTATCCCAATCAGTCGGACCCAACCCGGTTCTAGTAGTAAGTAGACCCAGGGAAGAGATCGCAACTAACGGTAGTTCTAGCCGCAAAACACAGAGGTGAAACTAGTCTCCCCATCTGATCTCTTAACCAAACCAACCCTCTCCGGTCCATTCTTAAGCGTGTTCTACTGACTTTTGTGTCCAAGTTCTAATTGTCCCCAGAGTCCTGTATCACCAAGAAGAAGAGGTGTACCGCTTGTTCGAGGAACCCAACCGGCTCTACAAACGAGAGGTGATAACAGGCGTCACCATCGCAATGCTCCTCGGTTTAGGAGCTACCGGCGCTGCCACAGGCATCTCGGCCCTTGCAACACAACATCAGGGACTGGCACAACTGCAGATAACAGTTGTTGAGGACTTGCAAAGGATCGAGAAATCCATCTCTTCCCTGGAAAAATCCCTTTCCTCACTCTCAGAGGTTGTCCTCCAAAACAGGAGAGGACTGGACCTCTTATTCATGCAGCAAGGGGGCCTGTGTGCTGCCTTGAAAGAGGAATGCTGCTTTTATGCAGACCACACCGGAGTCGTCAGAGACTCCATGGCCAAACTGAGAAATCGGCTAAACCTAAGGAAAGCAGATAGAGAAGCTCAACAGGGCTGGTTCGAGTCGTGGTTCAATCGATCACCATGGCTAACCACCCTAATTTCTACCCTAATAGGTCCATTGGCAATGCTGCTTTTAGCTATTACCTTCGGGCCATGCCTGCTGAACAAGCTAGTCTCATTCGTTCAGGCCTGCCTAGAACGGGCTAACATCCTGTTCGTGGGACAGCAACAATTACTGTGAATTCAACAGGGAACACTGCCAGTCACGAGAGACTTGCCTGGCAGAACCTTACTCAGGTTTTCCAAGACCCTTTTCCCTAGTCAGATCTCAACCTCCTACCTCATTTGAGTGCTTCATCTGTGAAAGAGGGGGGGAAGTGTGGTAGGTAAGGGACAGGCGTTCGGAAGATTTCGGGCTGTGACGGAAAATTACAGGACTCCTTCTGCCCCTCTCCCCAGAGATAAGGATCACCCTTGGAATGTAGCCAAACATGTAGCCCCCTTAACCTATAGATGCCAGTAACTTTCCACTCCATACTAACCCTAGAAAGTACAGCCAAACCCCTTTCTGATGTAGAGAAACCCCTTAGTCCATAAATGCCCCTGAGACCCCTCAATAAACGCCATTTGCTGTCCACCACATTGGTGTATGTAGCATTGGACCAAGTGACCCTGGGCCTTGGGTCACCGTGCCGGACCTCCCGAACCAGGTCGCCACGCCGTAATGGCGACATAAAACCATTTTTATTTCTCAATTTTTTATTTCTAAATCTGAAAGCTGCAGAGAGGGAAATTCCTGGCAGGAATTCCACTGGGTTTTCCGGGAGCTGCTGCCCTTGGAGCCCCCCCTGAGAGGCGATTTGGGGTTCTGGAAAACCCCAGAACTGCTGGAAATGCTGGAACGCCTCTGTCCCCAAAGCCTGAGCCTGGCAGCAAACCCGGCTTTACTTGGGAATTAAACCTGGCTTTCATTTTATTGGGAAATCCCGAATGGAACATTCCCGAATTAGGGAAAAAACCCCGAGGAGCAAAGTCCTGGCTTTTCTTGGGAATTAAACCTGGCTTTCATTTTATTGGGAAATCCCAACTGGAACATTCCCCAATTAGGGAAAAAACCCCGAGGAGCAAAGTCCTGCTGGGGTGACCTGAGTGAAAATCTGGGAAATCCCAATGGGATCATCTCGGAGCTGCCATGGGGGAAGTGGGAAAACTGAGGGACCCTGAGCTGTCCCTGGCGGGGGGGGGGGTGTGGGGGTGTCCCAGGTGTCCCCAAGGCTGGCCCAGTGTCCCCAGGGGTGTCCTGGGTGTCCCCAAGGGTATCCTAGGTGTCCCCAAGGCTGTCCTGGGTGTCCCCAGAGTTGGTCTGGGTGTCCCCAAGGGTGTCCCAGGTGTCCCCAGGGGTGTCCCGGGTGTCCCCAGAGCTGGTCTGGGTGTCCCCAGGGGTGTCCCAGGTGTCCCCAGGGGTGTCCCGGGTGTCCCCAGAGCTGGTCTGGGTGTCCCCAGGGGTGTCCCAGGTGTCCCCAAGGCTGTCCCGGGTGTCCCCAAGGCTGTCCCCAGGGCTGTCCCGGCTGTCCCCAAGCCTGTCCCGATGTCCCCAGGGCTGTCCCGGCTGTCCCCAGGGTCTGGCGGCTCCTCCTGGTCCCGCTGTCCCCGCTCCGCTCCCGCCGCTCGCCCGGGGCTCGGGGTCCTGGGGCACGGGGGGGGGGTCCCGGGGGTCCGTCCCCCACACCGGGGGGTCCTGGGGGTCCTGGGGGTCCGCGGGCTCCGGGGTCACCTGGGCACGGACGGGTCGGAACCGACGTGGCCGAGGAGGAAGAGCTCGGGGCGGGCGGCGAAGCCCAGGCGGCCCTGGGGGGAGAGGGCGACAATTAATGCCGGGGTTTAATTGGGGAAGCAACAATTAATGCTGGGGTTTAATTGGGGAAGGCAACAATTAATGCCGGGGTTTAATTGGGGAAGGCAACAATTAATTAATGCTGGGGGGTTTAATTGGGGAAGGCAACAATTAATGCCGGGGTTTAATTGGGGAAGCAACAATTAATGCCGGGGTTTAATTGGGGAAGGCAACAATTAATTAATGCCGGGGGGTTTAATTGAGCCTGGCTTAAGGAAGCCAAAGAGAGCTGAAAGGAGCCCGAGGTGGTTGAAGGAAGCCTGAGCTCAGCCCGGTTTAACAAAGCCCAAGTGAAGCCCAGGTAAGGAAGAAGGAATGGAGTCCAGTTTAACAAAGCCACGATTTAATGAGGCCCGAACTGAGCCTGGTTTAACAAAGCCCAAGCTGAGACGAGTTTAATGAAGCTCCAACTGAGGACGGTTTAACAAAGTCTGAATTAAGCCTGGTTTAATGAAGCCGACGTTGAGCCCAATTTAATGAGCCTGAACAGGGCAGGCTTTAAATGAAACCAGAGCTGATCCCGGCTTACGGAAGCCCCAGTTGGGCCCAGTTTAACCAAGCCCAGCTTAACCAGGCCCGGGCGGGAGCTGAGGCGGCCCCAGGGTCATTAATTAGCAGGAACGGCGTTAATTGGGAGCGGATCCCGCTGTTAATTGGGGCAGATCTCGGTCCAGCCCCGCCCAGGGCTCCGAGCGGCGCCTCCCTCTGCATTCCCAATTAACCGAGCGAGCTTAATTAACTTCGGGGCGTGGCTGAGCCTTAATTAGCAATAACTGCACAAGGAAGCCCTCGGGATGGTGCTGAACCGGACTGAGCCACAGGCGAGGCTCCGCGGGGGCAAAGCAGGAAAAAAGGGGCAAAAGCAGGAAAAAAATCGGGAATTTGGGGTTTTTTGGTGGGTCTGGCCTGGGCAGGGCGGGATCCCACAGAAGGAATTCCCATGGGAAGGGTGTGAGGGAGCCCTGAGCCAATTCCAGGGGTCAGGGATGGGCCCCAGCTCACCCTGATCCATTCTGAATTTTCCCTTTTTTTCCCTCTTTTCTGTGTTCCCTGTATTTTTTGCAGGTGCATTTGTGGCTCTGTGTTATGGGCCCTGTTGCATCAATAACTCATTTTCCCAGTGTTTTTCCATGGCCTTTCCCTGGGCAGAAACACAAAAATCCCAGAGCTCCAAGGCCCAGGAGCAGCTCCTGGAGATTTCATGGGCAGAGCCAAGGGAGGATTCCAAAGGAGAGAGAATTCCATCACTGCCTCTCCTCTAATTGCTGCTTTTGTGAATTATTTCATTTCCTAAACCCTATTAAAATGTCCTCACCCCTGTGGGGGTGGAGTTTTGTGGGCATCTTTCCATTACTGCCCCCAAAGGCCTTGAAGTAAAATCCACTTTTATTTGAAGTCAGAACTAAAACGACCTCGAGTTTCATTCCCAGGTTGGGGAAAAGGGAACGACCCCACAGGGGCTCTGTCCCAGCACCAGCCCCCAAAAAATGACCCAGGAAGCCGAGTTGGAAAAGTCTCCACGTTTTAATGGGGTTTGTACAACCAGGACCAAAGGGGAAAATCCCAAATGAGGGCAGCAGGGAGCAGAGGGGAGGCTGCACTCATAGTCAGTGCTCAGCCGAGCCCTCCCAAGCCACAATTCCCAATCCAGGGGGGTACAGCAGAATTCCAAAGCCCAAATCCACCTCTGGTCCAGCCCCTCGTCCCCCCAGGCCACAAATCCCAGAGCTCGTGGCTGCTGTGGAGTGGGGATGGGAGTAAAACCCACAAAGGTTCATTCAAGGGTTAAATCCTGGGATAACAAGGGGAAAAATGGGAATTGTTGTGTCGGGGGGGGCTGCAGGTTTGGGAAAGGGTGGGAGGGAGGATCTGATCCTGCCCCACATTCAGGGGGAGTTTTCCTGCTGGGCTCTGAGCGTGGGCACCTTCACCCCTGAGCACCAGGGAATGACCCAGAGCTGGTGGGGATGGATGAAACCCCAGCAGATCCCAAAGCAGATCCCAAACCTTCCCCAGAGTGGTGGGGATGGATGAAACCCCAGCAGATCCCAAACCAGATCCTAAACCAGATCCCAAACACTCCCCAGAGCTGGTGGGGATGGATGAAACCCCAGCAGATCCTAAAGCAGATCCCAAACACTCCCCAGAGCTGGACACTGCAGGGATTTTTATTTCACAGAAAACCCCACAGGAGCTCAGAGCAGCCCTGACCTGCTCCAGTGCTGGGACAGGACACTGGGAATTCCCCTGAGCAGATCCCAAATCAGATCCCAAATCAGATCCCAAACCTTCCCCAGAGCTGGTGGGGATGGATAAAACCCCAGCAGATCCCAAATCAGATCCCAAACATTCCCCAGAGCTGGACACTGCAGGGATTTTTATTTCACAGAGAATTCCCTGCCTGCAAGTGGGAGAGCAGGGAAATGCCAGGGGGCAGTGAGGGATGGATCCATTTTATTATCCCAGATAAACCAGGGATGGAGCCAGGAATCCCAAATAAACCAGAAATGGACTCAGGAATCCCAAATAAACCAGAAATGGAGCCAGGAATTCCAAATAAACCAGGGCTGGACTCAGGAATCCCAAATAAACCAGAAATGGACTCAGAAATCCCAAATAAACCAGGGATGGACTCAGGAGTCCCAAATAAACCAGAAATGGAGCCAGGAATCCCAAATAAACCAGAAATGAACTCAGAAATCCCAAATAAACCAGGGATGGACTCAGAAATCCCAAATAAACCAGAAATGGAGCCAGGAATTCCAAATAAACCAGGGCTGGTTTTATTTGAGATTGGAACCCTCTGGGTTTATTGGGATTGGAACCCCCTGGGTTTATTTGGGATTGGAACCCTCTGGGTTTATGTGGGATTGGAACCCTCTGGGTTTATTTGGGATTGGAACCCTCTGGGTTTATTTGGGATTGGAACCCCCTGGGTTTATGTGGGATTGGAACCCCCTGGGTTTATTTGGGATTGGAACCCTCTGGGTTTATTTGGGATTGGAACCCTCTGGGTTTATTTGGATTGGAACCCTCTGGGTTTATTTGGGATTGGAACCCTCTGGGTTTATTTGGATTGGAACCCCCTGGGTTTATTTGGGATTGGAACCCTCGGGGTTTATTTGGATTGGAACCCTTGGGGTTTATGTGGGATTGGAACCAGGCTGGAGCCCCCTGGCTTGGCCCCAGGAGAGCTTTGGGGCCCCATCCCATGAAGCACTTTGGGATCTGAGCTCTGCCTCTGCTGCAGCTCCAGCTGCACTGAAAAAGGAATTTCCCCCTAAAGAACCCAAATCTGAGCTTTCCCCACCCCATTTCCATGATTCAGAGATCCAAATCCAGCCCAAGAGGGAGGATGGGACCCCAAAACACCCCTGGGAGATCCAAGGGATGCCCTGGTCCCCCCATCCCACCCCAGTCAGGGCACACTCCTGGCCAAGCTCCTTCCCAAACCCATAAAAAGGGGATGAGAGGAGGGGATTCAGGTCAGGACAAGAGGGAGCAGCAAAGAAAGCCCTGGAAAAAGCCCTTGGAGCCTCCACAGCCTGATCTGGAGTTATTTTGGAGAGCTCCAAGAGCATTTCCATGGATCACAGAGAATCAAGTCATAAAATGATAAATAACCATTTGCTGACCCCAAAATCCCACATCTGGGGCCACAAAAAGTCAGTAGTGATAATACCAGAATTAATTCATTAAATAATTAATGCTCAGTTTTCCCATGATCACGGCAGTGGGAGGGGTTTCAAAAGCCAGTAGTGATAATAGAATTAATTAATAAAATAATTAATGCTCAGCTTCCCCATCCTCATGACAATGGGAAGGGTTTTAAAAGCCAGTAGTGGTACCAGAATTATTAATTAAAGAATTAATTAAATAATTTGTTTTCAGTTTTCCCATGCTCATGGGAATGGGAAGTGTTTCAAAAGCCAGTAGTGATAATAGAATTAATTAATAAATAAATAAATTAATTAATTAGTTTTCAATTTTCCCATCCTCATGGCAATGGCAAGTGTTTCAAAAGTCAGGAGTGATACCAGAATTAATTAATTAAAGAATTGATTATTTAATTAATTAATTAGTTTTCGGTTTTTCCCATGCTCGTGGGAATGGGAAGTGTTTCAAAAGTCAGGAGTGATACCAGAATTAATTAATAAAATAATTGATTAATTAATTAATTAATTAGTTTTCAATTTTCCCATCCTCATGGCAATGGGAAGTGTTTTAAAAGCCAGTAGTGATAATAGAATTAATTAATAAAATAATTAATGCTCAGCTTCCCCATCCTCATGGCAATGGGAAGGGTTTTAAATGCCAGTAGTGATACCAGAATTAATTAATTAAAGAATTGATTATTTAATTAATTAATTCGTTTTCGGTTTTTCCCATGCTCGTGGGAATGGGAAGTGTTTCAAAAGTCAGGAGTGATACCAGAATTAATTAATTAAAGAATTGATTATTTAATTAATTAATTCGTTTTCGGTTTTTCCCATGCTCGTGGGAATGGGAAGTGTTTCAAAAGTCAGGAGTGATACCAGAATTAATTAATTAAAGAATTGATTATTTAATTAATTAATTCGTTTTCAGTTTTCCCATGCTCGTGGGAATGGGAAGTGTTTCAAAAGTCAGGAGTGATACCAGAATTAATTAATAAAATAATTAATTATTTAATTAATTAATTCGTTTTTAGTTTTTCCCATGCTCATGGCAATGGGAAGTGTTTCAAAAGCCAGTAGTGATAATAGAATTAATTAATAAAATAATTAATGCTCAGCTTCCCCATCCTCATGGCAACGGGAAGTGTTTTAAAAGTCAGTAGTGATACCAGAATTAATTAATTAAATAATTAATTATTAAATTAATTAATTCGTTTTCAGTTTTTCCCATCCTCATGGCAATGGGAAGCGTTTCAAAAGCCAGAGGTGATACCAGAATTAATTAATAAAATAATTAATGCTGAGTTTTCCCATGCTCATGGCAGTGGGAAGCGTTTCCAGTGGAAAGCACCAGATCTGTCTGGCCTGGGGCAGCCCCAGCCCTGGTGCCACCCCATGCCCGGTGCCAGCAGCGTCCCCAAAGCCACCCCAAAGGGGATTCAGGGATTTTTGAGCTTATTTAGTCCAGGCCAGTGCCAGAGCAGCGCCCCTGGAGTTCAGGGTTTGTGCTACAGGGGGGGCAAAGGCTCTGGGATGAGGAATTTGGGGTTTCAGTGGGAATGGGGGGGTCAGGCTGCTCCTGTGTCACCCCAGGTGTGGCTCCCACCCAGGTGTGACCCAGGCTGCTCCTGTCCCCCCAGGTGTGACCCAGGCTGCTCCTGTGTCCCATCCAGGGGGGCTCAGGCTGCTCCTGTGTCACCTCCAGGTGTGGCTCCCACCCAGGTGTGACCCAGGCTGCTCCTGTGTCACCCAGGGGGGGTCAGGTTGCTCCTGTGTCCCCCTCCCCAGGTGTGTCCCCACCCCAGGTGTGACCCAGGCTGTTCCTGTGTCCCCTGCCAGGTGTGGCTCCAATCCAGGGGGGTCACAGTGCTCCTGTCCCCCTCACAGGTGTGACCCAGGTTGCTCCTGTGTCCCCCCACCCCAGGTGTGTCCCCCCACCCCAGGTGTGTCCCCCCAGGCGGGTTTGGGGCCCCAGCAGGGCCAGCACTGCCCCGAGGGCTCCGTGTGCTCCGTGTCCTCCTGGCCGTGTCCCCGATGCCCCGAATGTCCCCAAGCGGCTCTGTCCGTGTCCCCAGGGTGGCTCTGGGGGTCCAGCCCCCCCCCTTTGGCTACTTGGGGGGGTGGGAGGGCGACTGCTCCAGGTGCAGGGTCCGGGTGACGCTTACCGTGCTGCCACAGGCCAGGAAGGAGGCGCCCAGGGCCACCAGGCACAGCCAGCTCTGCGGGGACAGGAGGGGACAGTCAGGGACAGGAGGGGACAGCAGGGACAGCAGGGGACAGCAGGGACAGCACGGACAGGAGGGGACAGGAGGGGACAGCAGGGACAGTGAGGGGACAGGAAGGGACAGGAGGGGACAGGAGGGGACAGCAGGGACAGGAGGGATAGGAGGGGACAGGAGGGGACAGTGGGGACAGGAGGGGACAGGAGGGGACAGAAAGGACAGCAGGGAGAGGAGGGGACAGGAAGGGACAGGAGGGGACAGCAGGGGACAGCAGAAACAGGAGGGAGAGGCAGGGACAGCAGGGACAGGAGGGACAGGAGGGGACAGCAGGGACAGGAGGGGACAGTGAGGGACAGGAGGGGACAGTGAGGGACAGTCAGGGACAGCAGGGACAGTGAGGGACAGCAGGGACAGGAGGGGACAGTGAGGGACAGGAGGGGACAGGAGGGGACAGGAGGGGACAGTGAGGGACAGGAGGGGACAGAAAGGACAGCAGGGAGAGGAGGGACAGCAGGGACAGGAGGGGACAGGAGGGGACAGCAGGGACAGGAGGGGACAGGAAGTGACAGGAGGGACAGGAGGGGACAGGAAGGGACAGCAGGGACAGGAGGGGACAGTGAGGGACAGGAGGGGACAGGAGGGACAGCAGGGACAGGAGGGGACAGGAGGGGACAGCAGGGACAAGAGGGGAGAGGAGGGACAGGAGGGGACAGCAGGGACAGCAGGGAGAGGAGGGACATCAGGGGACAGCAGGGACAGGAGGGGACAGTGAGGGACAGAAGGGACAGGAGGGGACAGGAGGGGACAGGAGGGGACAGTGAGGGACAGCAGGGGACAGTGAGGGACAGCAGGGGACAGAAGGGGACAGGCAGGGGAGGGCACTGACAGCAATGAGGGATTTGTGTTTCCAAACCAGCTCTGGCTCTGCTGGGGGATAAAACCAGCACTGGGAGATAAAAGAAACAATGGGGAGGATTCCACTGATTGATGAATGGGAAAAGATAAAATAAACTTTTACAAATAAACTTTAGGCTTGCTGGTAAATGAAATTAGACATTGAAAGATGAAAGAAACAATGGGGAAGAAAAACCCCTAAATTCCATAGGAATTAAAAATGAAAAGTGAGGGTTATACATTAGAGGGAAATCTTTGGTATCAGGGGTTCTGGGAAGTCTGAACCTCTCAAGCACCTCAGAAATGGGGAAAAAGAGAGGGAAATTGGGATAAAAAGAAGGCTGCATCCTCCAAAAGTCTGAGAGATCCCAGGGAATGCCCCATGGCCTCTGCCTTCATTGCAATAAAGCAAAAGGACTCCTCTGGCTCCTTTCTGCACACAAACCTCTGGTGTTTGTGGATTAATTTTCCTGACATGAAAATTCTGAACAGGGAATTCTGAACACAGCTCTGCCAGGCAAACCCCACTGAGAGCAATGAGGGATTTGTGTTTCCAAACCAGCTCCAGGTCTGCTGGGAGATAAAACCAGCACTGGGAGATAAAAGAAACAATGGGGGAGGATTCCACTGATGGATGAATGGGAAAAGAGATTTGATTTTACAAATAAACTTTAGGTTTGCTGATAAATAAAATTGGACATTGAAAGATGAAAGAAACAATGGGGGAAACCCTAAATACTGAAAGAATTAAAATTTAAAGGGCAGGGTTGTACATTAGAGGGGAATCTCTGGTATCAGGGGTTCTGGGGAGTCTGAACCTCTCAGGCACCTCAGAAATGGGGGGAACCCCTGAATTCCATAAGAATCCAAAATCAAAAGGGAGGGGTCTACATTAGAGGGAGCAGCCCTGAGGTGCCACCCCAGGAGCTGAGGGCAAAGGCTCCGTGCCCAGGGCAGGGTGGGGAGGAGGAGGAGGAGGGGACAGTGCCAGGGGTCAGACACAGGTGACACCAGAACTGAGGGGACAGTCCTGAAAGTCACACACAGGTGACAGAGCTGAGGGGACAGTCCTGAAAGTCACACAGAGGTGACAGAGCTGAGGGGACAGCACCAAGGGTCACACACAGGTGTCATGGAGATGAGAGGACAGTCCCAAGGGTCACACACAGGTGACACCAGAGCTGAGGGGACAGTCCCAGGGGTCACACGGAAGTGACAACAGAGCTGAGGGGACAATCCCAGGGGTCACACGGAAGTGACAAAGGACAGTCCCAAGGGTCAGACACAGAGGTGACAGAGCTGAGGGGACAGTCCCAGGGGTCACACACAGGTGACACCAGAGCTGAGGGGACAATCTCAGGGGTCACACACAGGTGACAGTGACATGGAGCTGAGTGGGGAGGGGACAGTCCCAAGGGTCACACACAGGTGACAAAGGACAGTCCCAAGGGTCAGACACAGGTGACATGGAGATGAGAGGACAGTCCCAAGGGTCACACAGAGGTGACAATGACATGGAGCTGAGTGGTGAGGGGACAGCCCCAAGGGTCTGGGTGACAAAGGACAGTCCCAAGGGTCACACGCAGGTGACAAAGAACAGCCTCAAGGGAAGCACACAGGTGACACCAGAGCTGAGGGGACAATCCCAGGGGTCACACACAGGTGACACAGAGCTGAGCAGGGAGGGGACAGTCCTGAGAATCACACGGAGGTGACAGAGCTGAGGGGACAGCCCCAAGGGTCACACAGAGGTAATAAGGGACAGCCCCAAGGGTCACACACAGGTGACAAAGGACAGCCCCAAGGGTCACACACAGGTGACAAGGGACAGCCCCAAAGGTCACACACAGGTGACAGTGACATGGAGCTGAGTGGTGAGGGGACAGCCCCAAGGGTCTGGGTGACAAAGGACAGTCCCAAGGGTCACACACAGGTGACAAAGGACAGTCCCAAGTGTCACACAGAGGTGACAGAACTGGGGGGACAGCCCCAAGGGTCACACACAGGTGACAAGGGACAGCCCCAAGGGCCAGCCCAGGCCGGGGCAGGTGAGGGGGTCCTGCCCTCTCCGGTGAGGCCCCAGCAGGCACCAGCACAGGGCACTGGAGCTGCAGGAGCTGCAGGAGCTGCAGGAGCTGCAGGAGCTGCAGGAGCTGCAGGAGCTGTTGGAGCTGCAGGAGCTGCAGGAGCTGCAGGAGCTGCAGGAGCTGCAGGAGCTGCAGGAGGAGTTTGGGCAGGAGCTCCGGCCTGAGGGGAGGCCCTGGCAGTGCCCGTGCCAGGCTGGGCAGGGCTGGCACCCCCTGGGCAGCTGGGAGCTGCCCCTGCCTGTGCCATTCACATCCTCTGGAAAATCAAACCCCTTCAGCCAGGATTGTTCTCTGAGGAGCCTCAGAGAAAAGGAAAACAATTCTGATCTCATTTGCTTCCCCTGTGTTTTGCTCATGTGGAATGAGTTTGGAGGTTGTTTACCCACAGGGGATTGTTTCAGTGGATTCTGGTGTGAATTGTTTTGACTCTTTGGCCAACCAGGGCCAGTGTGGAAAGAGTCAGGAGTTTTCATTATTATCTTTCTAGCCTCCTGTAAGTATCCTTTCTGTGTTTTATATAGATATAAAAATACTATAATATATATAATATTACAATAATATATAAAATATAAAGTTTATAATATATAATATATAATATATAATATATAAAGTATATAATATATAATATGCAATCTATAATATGTAATTTATAATATGTAATAATATTATATATATAGTATATAATACCATATACATACAATTTATATATATATGTTAGTATAGTATTCTTTAATATAATATTATAAAAAAATGAATTAGCCTGCTGGACATGGACTCAAATTCATCATTCCTGCCTTTCTTGGGACATTCCCAACAAATACAATAGATGTTACTATAGTATAGTATAGTATGGTATTTTATAGTATTTTTTAATATAATATTATAAAATAATGAATTACCCTGCTGAACATGGGGTCAAATTCATAATTCCTGCCTTTCTTGGGACATTCCCAACAAATACAATAGATGTTACTATAGTATTTTTTAATATAATATTATAAAATAATGAATTACCCTGCTGAACATGGGGTCAAATTCATCATTCCTGCCTTTCTTGGGACATTCCCAACAAATCCCAACACCTGCCCACACCAGAGGGGTTGGACAAAATTTCAATTCCCTCCTGGGGCTTTTAAAACCCCTCCCAGCCCAACCCATCCTGGGCATTCCCGTGGTCACCTCTGTGCACCCAGACAGCCCCAGAGGGGCCCTGTGCTGCTCCAAAGTCTGATCCCAGCTGAGTGTGGAAGCCAGGGAACCACTGGGAATATTCCTCTGTCTGCTCTGGGCTGCCCTGACTTTGACCCTCACTCATGGAGAGTTTCCTAAACTTCAAGCTAGACTGGAACCCATAAAAATGTGAAATAAATTCTAGAGAGCGGTGTAGGTGAGAAATTGAGGTTTGGGGGTTTTTAGTGGGCAAGATGGAGGGCACAGGGTGGCATCCTGGGCTGCTTCTTCATGGGTTTGGGTGGGATTTTGTAATTGGGCAGAAAAATCTGCACTGGGGGCTCTTTGGGATCAGTTCTTGGGTTAAAAGGGAAATAATCCAGGTTCAAAAGGGAATCAGTTTTTGGGTTAAAAGGTGAAATAATCCAGGTGCCAAAAGGGAATCAGTTCTTGGGTTAAAAGGGGAAATAATCTAGGTATCAGCTCTTAATTGGACAGTTTAGTCTTAAAAGAGCTTGTAACAAGAGATTGTTGGCCATTTTGTGCCTTCTAATGAGCTGAAATCACTAATGAGCTGATAATCACTCATGAGCTGAAATCACTAATGAGCTGATAATCACTCATGAGCTGATAATCACTAATAATAATCACTGATCGAACTTTAGAGCTAAGCTTGCTCAGAGTGCCTGAGGGGCCTGGACAGGCTGTGTTTAATTGAGCTGATAATCACTAATGAGCCGATATTCACTAATGAGCTGATAATCAATAAGAGCTGAAATCACTAAGAGATGATAATCACTAAAAGGGGAAATCACTAATGAGCTGAAATCAGTAATGAGCTGATAATCACTAATGAGATGATAATCACTAATGAGATGATAATCACTAATGAGCTGATATTCACCAATGAGCTGAAATCACTAAAAGGTGGAATCACTAAAGAGCTGAAATCACTAATGAGCTAATATCACTAATGAGCTGGTATCACTAATGAGCTGAAATCACTAATGAGCTGATATTCACCAATGAGCTGAAATCACTAATGAGCTGAAATCACTAAAAGGTGGAATCACTAAAGAGCTGAAATCACTAATGAGCTAATATCACTAATGAGCTGATATCACTAATGAGCTGATAATCACTAAGAGCTGATGTCACTTAATAGCTGAGCTTGCTCAGACTGCCTGAGGGGCCTGGAAAGGCCGTGCTTAATTGAGCTGATAATCACTAATGAGCTGAAATCACTAAAGAGCTGAAATCACTAAAAGGGGAAATCACTAATGAGATTTTAATCACTAATGAGCTGAAATCATTAATGAGATGATAATGACTAATGAGCTGATAATCAGTAATGAGCTGAAATCACTAAAAGGTGAAATCACTAATGAGCTGATAATCATTAATGAGTTGAAATCACAAATGAGCTGATAATAACTAATGAGCTGAGGATCACTAAGAGATGATAATCACTAATGAGCTGAAGTCACTAAAAGGTGAAATCACGAATGAGCTGCAATTAGGAATGAGCTGAAATCGCTAATGAACTGAAATCACTAATGAGCTGATAATCACAAATGAGCTGATAATCACTAATGAGCTGATAATCACAAATCAGGTGATAATCACTAATGAGCTGATAATAACTAATGAGCTGAGGATCACTAAGAGATGATAATCACTAATGAGCTGAAATCACTAAAAGGTGAAATCACGAATGAGCTGCAATTAGGAATGAGCTGAAATCACTAATGAGCTGATAATCACTAAAGGACTGAAATAATGAATGAGCTGATAATCACAAATGAGCTGATAATCTCTAATGAGCTGATAGTCACTAATGAGCTGATAATCTCTAATGAGCTGATAATCACTAAGGGATGATAATCACTAACGAGCTGATAATCACTAATGAGCTGATAGTCACTAATGAGCTGAAATCATTAATGAGCTGATCTCCCTCTAGAGCTGAGCTTGCTCAGACTGCAGGAGGGGCCTGGCCAGGCCGTGCTTATCAACCCCTCCTGTTTGGGGCACCCGGGGCACCGGGCCCGGGGACACCCCAAAACCACCGGGGCCACCTCCACACCCCCCCCACACACAGGTGGTGCCCAGGGAAGGAGAAAGGAGCACAGAACCAAGTAAGGAGTGAGTAAGGAGCGAGGGAGAGCTGTGTAATCTCCCAAGGAGTGAGTAAGGAGTGAGGAAGAGCTGTGTAATCTCCCAAGGAGTGAGTAAGGAGTGAGGAAGAGCTGTGTAATCTCCCAAGGAGGGAGTAAGGAGTTAGCAGTGTGGAGTACGGAATAAGGACGACAGGGAGCACCCTTATTCTGCCAGGGGGTGCCCAGGTTGTGCCCAGGTGGTGCCCAGGGGTGCCCAGGGCATGCTCACGGGGTGCCCAGGGGTGCCCAGGTGGTTCCCAGGTGTTGCCCAGGTGGTTCCCAGGGGTGCCCAGGAGGTGCCCAGGTGGTGCCAAGGGGTGCCCAGAGGTGCCCAGGAGGCGCCCAGGGGGTGCTCAGGTGGTTCCCAGGGGTGCCCAGGTGGTGCCCGGGTGGTGCCCAGGTGGTGCCCAGGTGGTGCCCAGGTAGTTCCCAGGTGGTGCCCAGGTGGTGCCCAGGGGGTGCCCAGGGGGTGCCCAGGGGGTGCCCAGGTGGTGCTCAGGCAGTGCCCAGGGGGTGCCTGGTGGTTCCCAGGAGGTGCCCAGGAGGTGCTCAGGTAGTTCCCAGGTGGTTCCCAGGAGGTGAACAGGGGTGCCCAGGTGGTGCCCAGGTGGTGCCCAGGTGGTGCCCAGGGGTGCCCAGGGCATGCCCAGGCGGTTCCCAGGTAGTGCCAAGGGGTGCCCAGGTGGTTCCCAGGAGATGCTCAGGCAGTGCCCAGGTGGTGCCCAGGTGGCTCCCAGGGGTGCCCAGGAGGTGCCCAGGCAGTACCCAGGGGTTCCCAGGTGGTGCCCAGTGGTTCCCAGGGGTGCCCAGGTGGTGCCCAGGTGGTGCTCAGGTGGTGCCCAGTGGTGACCGGGCCATGCCCAGGGGTGCCCAGAGGTGCCCAGGAGGTGCCTAGGGGTGCCCAGGGCATGCCCAGGGGTGCCCAGAGGTGCCTGGGGCATGCCCCGGAGGTGCCCAGGTGGTGCCCAGGGGGTGCCCAGGTGGTGCCCAGGCAGTGCCCAGGGGTTCCCAGGTGGTGCCCAGAGGTGCCCAGATGGTTCCCAGGAGGTGCCCAGGGGGTGCCCAGGTGGCGCCAGGCGGTGCCCAGGTAGTTCCCAGATGGTTCCCAGGTGGTTCCCAGGAGGTGCCCAAGGGGTGCCCAGGTAGTTCCCAGGTGGTGCCCAGGTGGTGGCCAGGGCATGCCCAGGAGGTGCCCAGGTGGTGCCAGGTGGTGCCCAGAGGTGCCCAGGAGGTGCCCAGGGGTGCCCAGGGGTGACTCACCAGGTAGGCCACGAAGGCCAGGTAGAGGACGCTGAGCAGGGCGGCGCCGATGTAGAGCGCCAGGCTGTGCAGCGCCATCACGTAGGCCACCACGAAGTACATGTTGATGCTGCAGATGAGCAGGATCAGGAGCCCCCCGGCCACACGCCAGAACCTGCCCAGGGGGACACCGGGCTCAGGGGCTGCAGGTGAGGGCAGGGGTGCCCAGGTGAGGGCAGGGGTGCCCAGGTGAGGGCAGGGGTGCCCAGGGGTGCCCCAGCATGCCCAGATGAGGGGAAGGTGTGCCCAGGCCTGCTCCAGTGAGGGGGCAGGCGTGCCCATGCGTGCCCAGGTGAAGCCAGGTGTGCTCAGGTGAGGAGAAGGTGTGCCCAGGTGAGGGGAAGGCATGCCCAGGTGTGCCCAGGCATGCCAAGGTGAGAGGCAGGCATGCCCGGGTGTGCCCAGGCGTGCCCAGGTGAGAAACAGGAATGCCCAGGCATGCCCAGGTGTGCCCAGGCATGCCCAGGTGAGAAACAGGAATGCCCAGGCATGCCCAGGTGTGCCCAGGTGAGGGACAGGAAAGCCCAAGTGTGCCCAGGTGAGGGACAAGAATGCCCAGGTGTACCCAGGCATGCTCAGGTGTGCCCAGGTGAAGGGGCAGGCATGCCCAGGTATGCTCAGGCATGCCCAGGTGTGGGAGCAGGTGTGCCCAGGCGTGCCCAGGTGAGGGACAGGAATGCCCAGGTGTACCCAGGCATGCCCAGGTGTGCCCAGGTGAAGGGGCAGGCATGCCAAGGTGTGCTCAGGCGTGCCCAGGTGTGGGAGCAGGTGTGCCCTGGTGTGCCCAGGTGAGGGACAGGAATGCCCAGGCGTGCCCAGGTGAGGGACAAGAATGCCCAGGTGTGTTCAGGCATGCCCAGATGTGCCCAGGTGAGGGACAGGAATGCCCAGGTATGCCCAGGTGTGCCCAGGTGAAGAACAAGAATGCCCAGGTGTGTCCAGGTGAGGGACAGGAATGCCCAGGTGTGCCCAGGTGAAGAACAAGAATGCCCAGGCATGGCCAGGTGTGCCCAGGCATGGCCAGGTGTGCCCAGGTGTGCCCAGGTGAGGGACAGGAATGCCCAGGTATGCCCAGGTGTGCCCAGGTGAAGAACAAGAATGCCCAGGCATGGCCAGGTGTGCCCAGGCATGGCCAGGTGTGCCCAGGCGTGCCCAGGTGAGGGACAGGAATGCCCAGGTGTGCCCAGGTGTGCCCAGGCATGCCCAGGTGCCCCTCAGGTACTCACAGGCCGTTGGCGAAGTCGTGCATGACGCTGGGCAGGCTGGTGAAGGTGAGCACCGGGATCAGCGCGAACGGGAGCTGCAGGGCGGGAGCAGAGAGGGGACAGGGGATGGAGGGGATGGACCTGACCCACCTGGGGCTGGGGCTGGGGGGAGAGACCCCAACACCCCCCCCAACTCACCCCAACACCCACCCCAGCACCCCAACACCCACCCCAACCCACCCCAGCCCAGCCCAGCCCAGCCCAGCCCAGCCCAGCCCAGCCCAGCCATGGGCCCTGCTCACCTGGAGGCTCCTGAAACCTGACCCCACTCACCTGCAGGTTCCTGAGGCTTCTGAACCCCAACCCTGCTCACCTGGAGCCCCTGAACCCCGTCCCTGCTCACCTGGAGGCTCCTGAGGACATTGAGGAACCCTGACTTTGTTCACCTGGAGGCTCCTGAGGCTCAGGAACCCCTGACCACATTCACCTGGAGGCTCTGAACCCTGACCCTGCTCACCTGGGGCCTCCTGAGGCTCAGGAACCCCAATTCTGCTCACCTGGAGCCCCTGAACCCTGACCCTGCTCACCTGGAGGCTCATGAGGACATTCAGGAACCCTGACCCCGCTCACCTGGAGCTCCTGAACCCCAACCATCCCTGCTCACCTGGAGGCTCATGAGGACGTTGAGGAACCCCAACTTTGCTCACCTGGAGGCTCATGAGGTTCATGAACCCCGACTCCGCTCACCTGGAGCCCCTGAACCCCAACTTTGCTCAGCTGGAGGCTCATGAGGACATTCAGGAACCCTGACCCTGCTCACCTGGGGCCTCCTGAGGCTCAAGAACCCCAACCCCGCTCACCTGGAGCCCCTAAACCTGCTCACCTGGAGGCTCATGAGGTTCATGAACCCCAACTTTGCTCACCTGGAGGCTCATGAGGACGTTAAGGAATCCCAACTTTGCTCACCTGAGGCTCATGAGGACATTGAGGAACCCCAACTTTGCTCACCTGAGGCTCATGAGGATGTTGAGGAACCCCAACCCTGCTCACCTGGAGGCTCATGAGGTTCATGAACCCCAACTTTGCTCACCTGGAGGCTCATGAGGACGTTGAGGAAGTCGTTCATGCCCGTCAGGTGCTCCACGTCCTGGAAGATGGCCACAAACAGCGTGGGGGTGATGGCGATGGAGCGCGTGAGCAGCACCCGCGCAAAGCGCGACCAGCGCAGGTTCAGGAACCCCTGCGGGGAGTAACCAGGGAGTAAGGAGTGAGTAAGGTGTGAGTAGTGCAGGACCAGTGCAGGGACAGTACAGAACCCAGAGTAAGGAGGGACTAAGGAGTGAGGAGGAGCTGCGTTATCTCCTAAGGAGTGAGTAAGGAATGAGGAGCATGGAGTACGGAATAAGAACAATAGGGAGCAAGGAGAACAGAACCCAGAGTAAGGAGGGAGTAAGGAGTAAAAAGTGAGGAGGAGCTGCATTACCTCCTAAGGAAAGAGGAAGGAGTGAGGAGTATGGAATAAGGATGACAGGGAGTAAGGGGTACAGAACCCAGAGTAAGGAGGGAGGAAGGAATGAGGAGTATGGAGTATGGAATAAGAACAATAGGCAGCAAGGAGAACAGAACCCAGAGTAAGGAGTGAGTAAGAAGCAAGTAAGGAGTGAGGAGCATGAAGTAAGGAATAGAGGGCGCCAGGGAGCAGGGAGTACAGAACCCAGAGTAGGAAGGGAGTAAGGAGGGAGGAGTATGGAGTATGGAATAAGGATGACAGGGAGTGAGGAGTACAGAACTCAGAGTAAGGAGTAAGTGAGGAGCGAGTGAGGAGTGAGTGAGGAGTACGGAATAAGGATGCCAGGGAGCAGGGAGTACAGAACCCAGAGTAAGGAGTGAGTAAGGAGCGAGTGAGGAGCGAATGAAGAGCAAGCAAGGAGTGAGGAGGAGCGCGTGAGGAGCGAGGAGGAGTGAGCAAGGAGTGAGTAGGAGCAAGTGAGGAGCAAGTAAGGAGTAAGCGAGGAGTGAGTAAGGAGTGAGTAGGAGCAAGTGAGGAGCAAGTAGGAGTGCGTGAGGAGCGAGTAAGGAGCGCGTGAGGAGCGTGTGAGGAGCGAGCAAGGAGCAAGCAGGAGCGCGTGAGGAGTGAGCCAGGAGCGAGTAAGAGCGCGTCAGGAGCACATAAGGAGTGCGTGAGGAGTGAGTAGGAGCGCGTGAGGAGCGAGTAAGGAGTGTGTAGGAGTGAGTAAGGAGCGAGTAGGAGCGTGTGAGGAGCGAGTAGGAGTGAGTGAGGAGCAAGTGAGGAGCACGTGAGGAGCGCATGAGGAGCAAGTAAGGAGCGCGTAAGGAGCGAGCAAGGAGCGAGCAAGGAGCGCGTAAGGAGTGAGTAAGGAGCGAGCAAGGAGCGCATAAGGAGCGAGCAGGCGCGCGTTACCTCCATGACGAACTGGCCCGAGTAGGTGCCCGTCATGGTGGAGCTCTGCCCGGCCGCCAGGATGCCGATGGCCCAGATGTAGAGCGCGGCGGGGCCGAAGTAGCAGCCCAGGACCACGCCCTGCGGGGGAGGAGCAGCTCCGTCAGCCCCGGGGGGGGGCAGATACACCCAGGAGTAAAACTGGAGTAAAACTGGAGTAAAACTGGGGGAACCCTGGGGGCTCCTCAGCCCCACCCTGCTCCTGGGGATCCATTGATGGTGCCGGTCCCAGTGCTCCCAGTTTGCCCAGGAGCCGCAGGGGACACCAGACAGGGGCACTGGGACACCAGAGGACACCAGAGAGGGGCACTGGGGACACCCTGGGGACACCAGACAGGGGCACTGGGGACACCAGACAGGGGCACTGGGACACCCTGGGGACACCAGAGAGGGACACTGGGGACACCCTGGGGACACCAGACAGGGGCACTGGGGACACCAGGGGACACCAGACAGGTTCACTTGTGCCCTCTGGGAACACCAGACAGGGTCACTGGCCTGTCCCCACCCTGGGGACACCAGACAGGGTCACTGGGACACCCTGGGGATGCCAGACAAGGTCACTGGGACACCAGACAGGGTCACTGGGACACCAGGGGACACCAGACAGGGTCACTGGGGACACCAGACAGGGTCACTTGTGCTGTGCCCTCTGGGGACACCAAAGAGGGTCACTGGGACACCCTGGGGACACCAGACAGGGTCACTGGACTGTCCTGGACATGGCTGTCACCCCATGGGGACACCAGCCAGGGTCCTGGGGCTGTCCCCAAGCTGTCACCCCATGGGGACACCAGCCAGGGTCCCAGGGCTGTCCCTACAGGGACACCAGCCAGGGTCCCGGGGCTGTCCCCAAGCTGTCCCCAGGACACCAGCCAGGGTCCCAGGGCTGTCCCCAAGCTGTCCCCAAGCTGTCCCCACAGGGACACTCACCCCCTTGTAGATGTCCACCTCCAGGGCGTCGCTGTTGTTGGGGAAGATCGAGGAGTGGGGGCTGCTGGAGTTGGCACAGACCTGGCTCTGCAGGGGCACACGAGGGGGGAATGAGGGACAGGGCTGGCGTGGAAAACCCTTGGAAAACCCCCTGGGACCTCTGGGTGATCTCAGCACGGCCAAGGCCACCACTGACCATGTCCCCAAGTGCCACCTCCACACAGTTGTTAACCCCCGCAAGGAATGGGGATCCACCCTTGGCCTCAGCAGCTTTTCCATGAAGGAATTGTCCCTAAAATCCAACCTCAAGCTGCCTTGGATGTGTTTTTGTCTCCTCCTGTCACTGGGGAGCAGAGCCTGACCCCACCTGGCTTTTCCCCCTCATGTCAGGGAGTTTTGGGAACTCCACCCTCGGCCTGAGCAGCTTTTCCATGAAGGAATTTTGCTAAAATCCAGCCTCAACCTGCCCTGGGAGACTTTTTGTCTCCTCCTGTCACTGGGGAGCAGAGCCTGACCCCACCTGGCTGTGTCCCCTCCTGTTGGGCAGGTGTGGGGAGTGAAAGACCCCTCTGAGCCCCCTCAGCCTCTCGTGCTGCCCCAACCCTTCCCCACCCCACTCCCAGCTCTGGCCACGCTCCAGCCCCAGGGGCCCCAAACCCACCCAGGATTGGGGTTTGACCTCAGCAGTGCCCAGCACAGTGGGACGGGCACTGCCCTCAGCCCTCCACGCTGCTGCAGCTCCCAGTGCATCCCAGTGCATCCCAGTGCATCCCAGTGCAGCTCCCAGTGCATCCCAGTGCATCCCAGTGCATCCCACTGCAGCTCCCAGTGCATCCCAGTGCATCCCAGTGCAGCTCCCAGTGCATCCCAGTGCAGCTCCCAGTGCAGCTCCCAGTGCATCCCAGTGCATCCCAGTGCAGCTCCCAGTCCATCCCAGTGCATCCCACTGCAGCTCCCAGTGCATCCCAGTGCATTCCACTGCAGCTCCCAGTGCATCCCAGTGCAGCTCCCAGTGCATCCCAGTGCATCCCAGTGCAGCTCCCAGTGCATCCCAGTGCATCCCACTGCAGCTCCCAGTGCATCCCAGTCCATTCCACTGCAGCTCCCAGTGCATCCCAGTGCCTCCCAGTGCAGCTCCCAGTCCATCCCAGTGCATCCCAGTGCATCCCACTGCAGCTCCCAGTGCATCCCAGTCCATTCCAGTCCATCCCACTGCAGCTCCCAGTGCATCCCAGTGCCTCCCAGTGCAGCTCCCAGTGCATCCCACTGCAGCTCCCAGTCCATCCCAGTGCAGCTCCCAGTCCATCCCAGTGCATTCCACTGCAGCTCCCAGTGCATCCCAGTGCCTCCCAGTGCAGCTCCCAGTCCATCCCAGTGCATCCCACTGCAGCTCCCAGTGCATCCCAGTGCAGCTTCCAGTCCATCCCACTGCAGCTCCCAGTGCATCCCAGTGCATTCCAGTCCATCCCACTGCAGCTCCCAGTGCCTCCCAGTGCATCCCACTGCAGCTCCCAGTCCATCCCACTGCAGCTCCCAGTCCATCCCAGTGCCTCCCAGTGCATCCCAGTGCATCCCACTGCAGCTCCCAGTGCATCCCAGTGCATCCCAGTCCATCCCATTGCAGCTCCTAGTGCATCCCAGTCCATCCCAGTCCATCCCACTGCAGCTCCCAGTGCATCCCAGTGCATCCCACTGCAGCTCCCAGTGCATCCCAGTCCATCCCACTGCAGCTCCCAGTCCCTGCCAGTCCATTCCAGTCCGTGCCAGTCCATCCCAGTCCTTCCCAGTCCATGCCAGCCTGTCCCAGTTCATGCCAGTCCATCCCAGTTCATGCCAGTCCATGCCAATTCATGCAAGTCCGTCCCAGTCCATTCCAGTCCCTGCCAGTCCTTCCCAGTCCATGCCAGTTCATCCCAGTCCATCCCAATCATCCATCCCAGTCCATCTCAGACTGTCCCAGTCCATCCCAGTGGATTCCAGTCCATGCCAATCCATGCCGTCCATCCCAGTCCATGCCAGTCCATCCCAATCGTCCATTCCAGTCCATCCCAGTCCATCCCAATGGTCTGTCCCAGTCCATCTCAGACTGTCCCAGTCCATCCCAGTCTGTGCCAATCCATGCCAGTCCGTCCCAGTCCTGCCAGTCCATCCCAGTCCCTGCCAGTCCATCCCAGTGGATTCCAGTCCATGCCAGTCTATCCCAGTCCATCTCAATCCATCCCAGTCCATCCCAGTCCATCCCAATGGTCCATCCCAGTCCATCTCAGACTGTCCCAGTCCATCCCAGTCCGTGCCAATCCATGCCAGTCCATCCCAGTGGATTCCAGTCCATGCCAGTCTATCCCAGTCCATCTCAATCCATCCCAGTCCATCCCAGTCCATCCCAATGGTCTGTCCCAGTCCATCTCAGACCGCCCCAGTCCATCCCAGTTCATCCCAGTCCATCCCAATGGTCCATCCCAGTCCCTCCCAGTGCATCCCAGTCCATCCCAATGGTCCATCCCAGTCCATCCGAGTCCCTCCCAGTCCACCCCAATGGTCCATCCCAGTCCATCCCAGTTCATTCCAGTCCATCCCAATGGTCCGTCCCAGTCCATCTCAGACCGCCCCAGTCCATCCCAATGGTCCGTCCCAGTCCATCCCAGTCCATCCCAATGGTCTGTCCCAGTCCATCCCAGTCCCTCCCAGTCCATCCCAATGGTCTGTCCCAGTCCATCCCAGTCCCTCCCAGTCCATCCCAATGGTCCATCCCAATGGTCCATCCCAGTCCATCCCGTCCATCCCAATGGTCCATCCCAGTCCGTCCCAGTCCCTCCCAGTGCCTCCCAGTCCATCCCAATGGTCCATCCCAGTCCATCCCAGTCCATCCCAATGGTCCGTCCCAGTCCATCCCAGTCCCTCCCAGTCCCTCCCAGTCCATCCCAATGGTCCATCCCAATGGTCTATCCCAGTCCATCCCAGTCCCTCCCAGTGCCTCCCAGTGCCACCCACCACGTCGGCGTTGCTCTTGTTGAAGAAGGCCTCTGCGAAGACGGTCACCACAAAGATGTTGATGATGAAGGAGACGAAGAGCGCGATGCAGGACTCGATGAAGAAATACTTGTTGGCCTCTCTGACCTCCCTCTTGTCTGCACGGTTCACCTGCCGGGACTGGGGGCACACACACGTTTTAGGAAAAATCATTTGGCCAGGATTTTCCTCCTGAGAAGCTGAGAAGCCTCAGAAATGAAATTTAAACAATAATTATCTGTGGCTGTGGGATGCACCAGGGCATCTGGGATTGGTCTCATGTGGTTGTTTTTAATTAATGGTCAATCACAGCCTGGCTGTTTTGGACTCTCTGGTCAGTCACAGGATTTTATTATCATTCTTTTCTACTCCTTGCAAGCCTTCTGATGAAATCCTTTCTTCCATTCTTTTAGTGTAGTTTTAATAGATCATTTTCTTTTCATATCACATATATCATAAAATAATAAATCAGCCTTCTGAACCATGGAGTCAAGATTCTCATCTCTTCCCTCATCCTGGGACCCCTGCAAACACCACCACACTGAGAGCCCCTTAATTTCAAACTGATAACAATTCAGAGGGAGGGGGTTTGGGTTTCCATTTTCCATTTCATGGGAGGCTCCTGCCTTCCTCAGCACACACCTGATTTTCCAAACCAAGACAAACTCTTATTCCTGCTCCCATATCTTTGCCTGAGACCCCCTTAATTTCAGATTTATAATAATTCAGAGGGAGGGGGTTTCCATTTTCCATTTCAGGACAGGCTCCTGCCTTCCTCAGCACACACCTGGCTTTCCAAACCAAGACAAACTCTTATTCCTGCTCCCATATCTTTGCCTGAGACCCCCTTCAATTCAGATTTATGATAATTTGGAGAGAGGGGGTTCCCATTTTGAATTTCAGGGGAGGCTCCTGCTTTCCTTAGCACACACCTCTCTTTCCAAACCAAGACAAACTCTTATTCCTGCTCCCATATCTTTGCCTGAGACCCCCTTAATTTCACATTTATAATAATTTGGAGGGAGGGGGTTCCCATTTTCCATTTCAGGGAAGGTTCCTGCCTTCCTTAGCTCACACCTCTCTTTCCAAACCAAGACAAACTGTAATTCCTGCTCCCAAATTTTTGCCTGAAATCTCCTTAATTTCAGATTTACAACAATTCAGAGGGAGGGGGTTCCCATTTTCCATTTCATGGGAGGTTCCTGCCTTCTTTAGCACACACCTGATTTTCCAAACCAAGACAAACTCTTATTCCTGCTCCCATTAATTTCAGATTTACAGCAATTCAGAGGGAGGGGGTTCCCATTTTCCATTTCAGGGAAGGTTCCTGCCTTCCTCAGCACACATCTGATTTTCCAAACCAAGACAAACTGTTATTCCTCCTCTATATTTTTACCTGAGAGCCCCATAATTTCAGATTTATAATAATTTGGAAGGAGGGGGTTCCCATTCTCCATTTCAGGACAGACTCCTGCCTTCCTCAGCACACACCTGGCTTTCCAAACCAAGACAAACTCTTATTCCTGCTCCCATATTTTTGCCTGAGATCTCCTTAATTTCAGATTTATAATAATTTGGAGGGAGGGGGTTTCATTTTCAATTTCATGGGAGGCTCCTGCCTTCCTTAGCACACACCTCTCTTTCCAAACCAAGACAAACTCTTATTCCTGCTCCCATATCTTTGCCTGAGACCCCCTTCAATTCAGATTTATGATAATTTGGAGAGAGGGGGTTCCCATTTTGAATTTCATGGGAGGCTCCTGCTTTCTTTAGCACACACCTCTCTTTCCAAACCAAGACAAACTCTTATTCCTGCTCCCATATTTTTACCTGGGAGCCCCATAATTTCACATTTATAATAATTCGGAGGGAGAGGGTTCCCATTTTCCATTTCAGGACAGGCTCCTGCCTTCCTCAGCACACACCTGATTTTCCAAACCAAGACAAACTCTTATTCCTGCTCCCATATCTTTGCCTGAGACCCCCTTAATTTCAGATTTATAATAATTCAGAGGGAGGGGGTTTCCATTTTCCATTTCAGGACAGGCTCCTGCCTTCCTCAGCACACACCTGGCTTTCCAAACCAAGACAAACTCTTATTCCTGCTCCCATATCTTTGCCTGAGACCCCCTTCAATTCAGATTTATGATAATTTGGAGAGAGGGGGTTCCCATTTTGAATTTCAGGGGAGGCTCCTGCTTTCTTTAGCACACACCTCTCTTTCCAAACCAAGACAAACTCTTATTCCTGCTCCCATATCTTTGCCTGAGACCTCCTTTATTTCAGATTTACAACAATTCAGAGGGAGGGGGTTCCCATTTTCCATTTCAGGGAAGGTTCCTGCCTTCTGTAGCACACATCTGATTTTCCAAACCAAGACAAACTCTTATTCCTACTCCCATTAATTTCAGATTTACAACAATTCAGAGGGAGAGGGTTCCCATTTTCCATTTCAGGGAAGGTTCCTGCCTTCCTCAGCACACACCTCTCTTTCCAAACCAAGACAAACTCTTATTCCTGCTCCCATATCTTTGCCTGAGACCCCCTTAATTTCAGGTTTATAATCATTTGGAGGGAGGGGGTTCCCATTTTGAATTTCAGGGGAGGTTCCTGCCTTCCTCAGCACACACCTGGCTTTCCAAACCAAGACAAACTGTTATTCCTGCTCCCATTAATTTCAGATTTACAGCAATTCAGAGGGAGGGGGTTCCCATTTTGAATTTCAGGACAGGCTCCTGCCTTCCTCAGCCCACACCTGGCTTTTCACACCGAGCCAACACCCCACAAGTCCCAGGTGTCCCCAGACCCCTCTGGGGGTGCCTCCTGCCCCCAGGTGGCCCTGGCACGCTCACCTTGACCAGGGCAGAGTGCAGGTACATGTTGTGGGGCATGATGACGGCGCCCACGATGCCCACGGCCTGCTCCAGCTGTGGGGTGCCACAGTCCTGGCAGTAGGGGATGAACAAACCCTGCAGCAGCTTCTCCTGGTTGGGCTTCACCGTGATGTACTGGGACAGGGAAATGGGAGTTTTGGGGTTAGCAATGGGGAAACGGGGAGTTTTGGGGTTAGGAATGGGGAAACAGGGAGTTTTGGGGTCAGGGACAGGGAAAAAGGGAGTTTTGGGGTTAGGAATTGGGAAATGGGGAGTTTTGGGGTCAGGGAAACAGAAACAGGGAGTTTTGGGGTCAGGGACAGGGAAATGAGGAGTTTAGGGGTCAGGGAAACAGGGAGTTTTGGGGTCAGGGACAGGGAAAAAGGGAGTTTTGGGGTCAGGAAAACAGAAACAGGGAGTTTTGGGGTCAGGAAAACAGAAACAGGCAGTTTTGGGGTGCTCCAGAGAGGGGGTACCTCATATCCAAAGGTCAGGGCCATGATGGTGATGAGCAGCCCAAAAAACGCCTCGAGCTTCCTCAGGCCTGCAAGGAGGAGAAGCCCCTTTGTCAGCAAGGTGAGAAGAGCCCAATCCCAATCCCAAACCCAAACCCAAATCCAATCCCAATCCCAATCCAAATCACCCAATCCAACACTAATCCCAATTCCATCCCGATCCCATCTCAATCCCAAACCCAATCCCAATCCCAATCCCAATCCCAAACCCAAATCCAATCCCAATCCCAATCCCAATCCAACCCTAATCCCAATTCCATCCCGATCCCATCTCAATCCCAAACCCAACCCCAATCCCAAGCCCAAACCCATCCCGATCCCAAACCCATCCAGATCCCAATCCCAATCCCATCCCAATCCCACCCCAAACCCATCCCGATCCCAAACCCAATCTCAAACCCAATCCCATCGCCAATCCCAACTCCAATCCCAATCCCATCCCCAATTCCAAACCGATCCAAATCCCAAACCTAATCCCAATCCCAAACTCACCCCAATCCCAACCCCAAACCCAGTCCCATCCCCAAACCCAACCCCAATCCAAACCCAATTCAAGTCCCAAACCCAATCCCAAACCTATCCCAATCTAATCCCATCCCAACCCCAATCCCATTCCCATCCCAATCCCAAACCCAATTCAAGTCCCAAACCCATCCCAATCCCAAACCAAATCCCACCCCAATCCCATCCCAAACCCACCCCCTAACCCATCCCAATCCCATCCCAATCCCATTCCCATCCCAATCCCAATCCCAATCCCACCCCCAAACCCACCCCATCCCAATCCCAAACCCACCCCCAAACCCACCCCAATCCCATCCCCATCCCATCCCAATCCCCATCCCCATCCCAATCCCACCCCAATTCCACCCCAATCCCCATCCCAATCCCACCCCAATCCCATCCCAATCCCCATCCCATCCCAATCCCAATCCCACCCCCAAACCCATCCCAATCCCACCCCAATCCCAAACCCACCCCCAAACCCATCCCAATCCCATCCCAATCCCACCCCAATCCCATCCCATCCCCATCCCATCCCACCCCAAACCCACCCCCAAACCCATCTCAATCCCACCCCAATCCCAATCCCATCCCCCTGCAGAATTCACCGTATTTGTCGAGGAAGAGGAAGACGAAGGTGTCGGCGATGGTGATGAGCACCCCGCCCCAGAGAGGGATCCTGTGGCGTGAGAGCAGGGTCAGAGCCCACCCAGACCCCAAATCCCTCCTCTTTAGGGCCTTTTTGGGGTGCAGCTGCAGGGCTGGGGGTTCCCAATGGCGTGGGCACCACAGGGAGCTGATGTCAGCTCCCAGCCCTGGCCAGGGATTCCTGGGGGATCTGTCCCTGATTCCAGGGATCTGTCCCTGGATCTGTCCCTGTCTGATCCTGTGGGATCTTGTCTCAATAAAACACTGAATTTCTGCTGAATTTCCACACCAAAAAGGTCCTGGGATTAATGAGGTCTTGGGATTCGTATTTTTTGCCCAAAAATGTTTTGCCCAAAGGAGGAAAGGAAAAGAGAGCGAGAATGAAGGTCAGTGATGAAGGGACAGATCAACATTCTGCTCTAAGAAAACAAAATATTCAGAACTGGATTAGACACATGCTGGCCAAACTACTGAGCTGTTAATCAGGCTGTTAATCAGGCTGTAAAATATGGCACCAGATTTAAAATATTGCACCAGATTTAAAGCATTGCAGCAGATTTAAAGCATTGCAGCAGATTTAAAATATTGCAGCAGATTTAAAGCATTGCAGCAGATTTAAAATATTGCAGCAGATTTAAAATATTGCAGCAAATGTAAAGCATTGCAGCAGATTTAAAATATTGCAGCAGATTTAAAGCATTGCAGCAAATTTAAATGATTGCACCAAATTTAAATGATTGCACCAAATTTAAATGATTGCACCAAATTTGAAACATTGCACCGAATTTGAAACATTGCACCGAATTTGAAACATTGCACTAAATTTGAAACATTGCACCAAATTTAAATAATTGCACCAAATTTGAAACATTGCACCAGATTTAAAATATTGCATCAAATTTAAATCATTGCAGCAAATTTGAAACATTGCACCAAATTTAAATCATTGCACTAAATTTGAAACATTGCACCAAATTTGAAAGATTGCACCAAATTTAAAATATTGCATCAAATTTAAATCATTGCACCCAATTTAAATCATTGCATCAAATTTAAATCATTGCACCAAATTTAAATCATTGCACCGAATTTGAAACATTGCACCAGATTTAAATCATTGCACCAAATTTAAATCATTGCACCAAATTTAAATCATTGCATCAAATTTGAAACATTGCATCAAATTTAAATCATTGCACCAAATTTGAAACATTGCACCGAATTTGAAACATTGCACCAGATTTGAAACATTGCAGCAAATTTGAAACATTGCATCAAATTTAAATCATTGCACCAAATTTAAATGATTGCACCAAATTTGAAACATTGCACCAGATTTGAAACATTGCATCAAATTTAAATCACTGCACCAAATTTGAAACATTGCAGCAAATTTAAAGCAATTTAAAGCAAATTTAAATTGTACCAAATTTAAGGTAAAAAAGGTAAAACAAATCAAATCAAAGGTACAATGGTAAAACAAATGAAATCAAAGGTACTATCAAAGGTAAAGCATCAAAACCAAATGGAATCAAAGATACAATCAAAGGTAAAACAAATCAAGTTAAAGGTAAAAGAAATGAAATCAAAGGTATGAACAAAGGTAAAACAAATGAAATCAAAGATAAAAATTAAAACAAATGAAATCAAAGATAAAAAAGTAAAACAAATCAAAGGTAAAACAAATTAAATCAAAGATAGAATCAAAGGTAAAGAAATGGAATCAGAGATAAAAAGGCCAAAGAAATCAAATCAAAGGTACAAAAAAGGTAAAACAAATGAAATCAAGAGTTAAGGAAATCAAATCAAAGGTATAAACAAAGGTAAAAGAAATAAAATCAAAGATACAAAGGTAAAACAAATGAAATCAAATCAAAGACAAACGAAGGTAAAAGAAATCAAATCAAAGGTACAAAAAAGGTAAAAGAAATGAAAGCAAAGACACAATCAAAGGTCAAACAAATGGAATCAAAGGTACAATGGTAAAACAAATGAAATCAAAGGTAAAATCAAAGCTAAAACAAATGGAATCAAAGATAAAAAGGTCAAACAAACGAAATCAAAGGTATAATGGTAAAACAAATCAAAGGTAAAATCAAAGCTAAAACAAATGGAATCAAAGATAAAAAGGGCAAACAAATGAAATCAAAGGTACAAACAAAGGTAAATCAAATCAAAGGTAAAAGAAATCAAGCCAAAGGTATAAACAAAGGTAAAGAAATCAAATCAGAGACACAAGCAAAGACAAAAGCTATCAAATCAAAGGTACTATCAAAAGGTAAAAGAAATCAAATCAAAGCCACAAACAAAGGGAAACCAAATAAAATCAAAGGTATAATGGTAAAAGAAACCAAATCAAAGCCACAAACAAAGATAAACCAAATGAAACCAAAGGTATAAAGGTAAAAGAAATCAAATCAAAGACACAAGCAAAGATAAACCAAATGAAATCAAAGGTATAAAGGTAAAAGAAATCAAATCAAAGACACAAGCAAAGATAAACCAAATGAAATCAAAGGTATAAAGGTAAAAGAAATCAAATCAAAGACACAAACAAAGGTAAACCAAACGAAATCAAAGGTATAAAGGTAAAAGAAATGAAATCAAAGCCACAAACAAAGGTAAAACAAATGAAATCAAAGGTATAATGGTAAAACAAATGAAATCAAAGGTACAAACAAAAGTAAGAGAAATCAAATCAGGGGTGCTATCAAAGGTAAACCAGATCAAATCAAGGGTAAAACAAAGGAAATCAAAGGTACAAACAAAGGTAAACCAAATCCAATCAAGGGTAAAACAAACAAAATCAAAATTACAGAGGGAAAAGCAGGGGCGGCCCCGAGGGTGTCCCCAGTGCCCAGAGCTCAGCCAGGGGCTGCTTTGGGGGAATTTCCCAGGAAATGGGGGAAAATGGGGGAAAATGGGAGGAAATGGGGGAAAATGGGGGAAAATGGGGGAAAATGGGGGGAAATGGGGGAGTTTGGGGCCAGGGCTGCCCCTGCCCCCTGGCCCACACCCACCTGCCCACCGAGAGCAGGTTGATGGCGATGGCAGAGCCGATCACCTCCTGCATGTCCGAGCCAATGATGGCCAACTCCACCATGAGCCACAGCAGGATCCGGGGCACCTGGGGACACACAGGGACATGGAAATAATGGGGAAATAAATGGGGGGAAATGGGAAAAACGGGGAAAATAAATGGGGAAAAATGGGGAAAATAAATGGGGAAAAAATGGGGAAAATAAATGGGGAAACACAGGGGGAAAAATGGGGGAAACAACAGGGAAAAAGCCAATGATGGCAGCTCCACCATGAGCCAGAGCAGGATCCGGGGGACACACAGGGACATGGAAATAATGGGGGGAAATGGGGAAAAACCAGGAAAAAAAAAGGGAAAAAAACGGGAAAACACAGGGGGAAAAATGGGGGAAACAACAGGGAAAAAGCCAATGATGGCAGCTCCACCATGAGCCACAGCAGGATCTGGGGGACACACAGGGACATGGAAATAATGGGGGGAAATGGGGAAAAATGGGGGGAAATGGGGGAAAATGGGGAAAATAAATGGGGAAAAATGGGGAAAAGCCAATGATGGCAGCTCCACCATGAGCCACAGCAGGATCCGGGGCACCTGGGGGACACATGGGACATGGAAATAATGGGGAAAATGGGGGGAAATGGGGAAAAAGGGAGAAAAAGGGAGAAAAAGGGAGAAAAAGGGAGAAAAAGGGAGAAAAAGGGGGGAAAAAGGGGGGAAAAGGGGGGAAAAGGGGGGGAAAGGGGGGGAAAGGGGGGAAAAGGGGGGAAAAGCCAATGATGGCAGCTCCACCATGAGCCACAGCAGGATCCAGGGCACCTGGGGACACACAGGGACATGGAAATAATGGGGAAATAAATGGGGGGAAATGGGGAAAATGGGGAAAAATGAGGAAAAATGGGGAAAAAATGGGAGGGGGGGGAAAGGGGAAAAAGGGGGAAAAGGGGGGAAAAAAGGGAGGGAAAAAGGGGGGGAAAAGGGGGGAAAAGGGGGGGAAAAAGGGGAAAAAAGGGAAAAATGGTAAAAAAGGGGAAAAAGGGGAGAAAAAGGGGGGAAAATAGGGGGGAAAATCGGGGAAAAAACACAGGGAAAAAGCAGGGAAAAGCGGGGGAAAACATGGGGGGAAAAAGAGGGAACAAAGAGGAAAAAAAAAGGGAAAAAACAGGAAAAAAACAGGGAAAAAACCAGGGGAAACCAGGGAAAAACAAGGGGAAAAAAAGGAAAAAACAGGAAAAAAAACAGGGACAAACCAGGGCCAAACATCATCCCGTGGTGACCCCACGTGCAGGAACGGGGTCACCGCCCTGCCCTGGGGTGGGAGCACCCAGAGCTGCTCTGGAGGCGAAACCCCAGCTCCTGTGGCAATGCCAGGAGGATCCAGGGCACCCGGGCCTGCCCAGCTCCTGTGGCAATGCCAGGAGGATCCAGGGTCTGCCCAGCTCCTGTGGCAATGCCAGGAGGATCCAGGGCCTGCCCAGCCCCTGTGGCAATGCCAGGAGGATCCAGGGCACCCAGGGCCTGCCCAGCTCCTGTGGCAATGCCAGGAGGATCCAGGGCCTGCCCAGCTCCTGTGGCAATGCCAGGAGGATCCAGGGCACCCAGGGCCTGCCCAGCTGGGAGAGGGAAATGTGGGAGCTGCAGCTGTGGGGAAACCGGGAGTGAGCGTGGGGAGACATTCCAGGGCAGGGCCACCTGCCAGGGTGGGAACACCCAAGGGCACAGGGGTGGGACACCCCAATGTCCCCAGACACAGGGATGGCATCCAAAATGTCCTCAGACACAGGGGTGGGACATCCAAACGTACCCAGAGCCACAGGGATGGAAGACCCCGAATGTCCCCACAGTGCACAAGGATGGGAGACCCCAAATGTCCCCAAAGAGACAGGGATGGCATCCCAAATGTCCCCACAGGGATGGGACACCCCAATGTCCCCAGACACAGGAATGGCATCCAAAATGTCCCCAGACACAGGGATGGGACACCCCAATGTCCCCAAACACAGGGATGGGAGATCTCCAATGTCCCCACAGCCACAGGGACGGGACACCCCGAATGTCCCCACAGTGCACAAGGATGGGAGACCCTAAATATCCCCAAAGAGACAGGGATGGCATCCCAAATGTCCCCACAGGGATGGGACACCCTAATGTCCCCAGACACAGGGATGGCATCCAAAATGTCCCCACAGGGATGGGACACCCCAATGTCCCCACAGCCACAGGGATGGGACACCCCAATGTCCCCAAAGAGACAGGGATGGCATCCCAAATGTCCCCACAGGGATGGGACACCCCAATGTCCCCACAGCCACAGGAATGGGACACCCCAATGTCCCCAAAGAGACAGGGATTGCATCCCAAATGTCCCCACAGGGATGGGACACCCCAATGTCCCCACAGCCACAGGGATGGGACACCCCAATGTCCCCAAAGAGACAGGGATGGCATCCCAAATGTCCCCACAGCCACAGGGATGGGAGACCTCAAATGTCCCCACAGTGCACAAGGATGGGACATGCCAAATGTCCCCAAAGAGACAGGGATGGCATCCCAAATGTCCCCCAAATGTCCCCACAGGGATGGGACATCCCCAATGTCCCCACATCATCATCATCAGATCTTCCTCATGCAAACCCAAGGAATTCCCAAGCAGGGCAGGGAACAGGCAGGAAATGACCCAAAGCAGGGTTTGGCCTGCAGAACTGTGTCCTCACAATTCCTTGGGATTTTCCAGCATTGCTGAGCTGAAATCCCAGGTTTTATTCCTGACTGGGAAATGCCAACATTGGGAAATGCCAACATCCCCTGCTCCCTCCTCGTGCTGCCCAAGCCAGGGGGGCACCAGGAGAGCCTGAAACCCCCCAGGAGCAGCCCAGGAACTCAGGGGTCCCCTGGCACCACCAGGGACACTGGGGGGGTCACCTGCCTTCTGCCCCCCACCCCCAGGACTGTCCCCAGCCCCCCCTGGCACCCTGGGCATTGTCACCCACCCACCCTGAGCACCCTGGGCAGTGTCACCCACCCACCCTGGGGCAGTGTCACCCACCCACCCTGAGCACCCTGGGCAGTGTCACCCATCCTGAGCACCCTGGGCAGTGTCACCCACCCACCCTGAGCACCCTGGACATTGTCACCCACCCACCCTGAGCACCCTGGGGCAGTGTCACCCACCCACCCTGAGCACCCTGGGGCAGTGTCACCCACCCTGAGCACCCTGGGCAGTGTCACCCACCCTGAGCATCCTGGGCAGTGTCACCCACCCTGAGCATCCTGGGCAGTGTCACCCACCCACCCCACGCCCCCCAAGGACTCGGGGGAATGTCACCCACCCCTCTGAAGAGCTGGGGGAATGTCACCAACCCACCCTGAGGATTCAGGGCAGTGTCACACCCCCATCCCAGCCCCCTCTAAGGGCCTGGGGCAGTGTCACCCACCCTGAGCACCTTGGGGCAGTGTCACCCACCCATCCCAGCCCCCTTAAAGACCTGGGGCATTGTCACCCATCCACCCTGAGGATTGGAGGAGTGTCACCCACCCACCCCAGCCCTCCTTGGCACCCCTGATGACCTTGGGCAGTGTCACCCACCACCATAAAGACCTGGGGCAGTGTCACCCACCCACCCTGACACCTTGGGGCAGTGTCACCCACCCATCCCAGCCCCCTAAAGACCTGGGGCAGTGTCACCCACCCACCCCACACCCCCTTGAGAACCTGGGGGAGTAACACTCACCCTCCCTGAGCACCTGGGGCAGTGTCACCCACCCAGGCCAGCCCCCTAAAGACCTGGGGCATTGTCACCCACCCAGGCCAGCTCCCCTGAGCGCCCAGGGCAGTGTCCCCCATGCCCCTGGCACCCACCTTGTGGTACTGGCGGTGGCACACCTCGGCCAGGTGCAGCCCTGTGACCACGCCCAGCCTCGCCGCCAGCCGCTGCAGCAGCAGCCCAATGATGGTGGCCAGCAGGAGCACCCACAGCAGCTGGGGACACACACGGGGACACGGGGACATCAGCGGGTGGGGACACAGGGACACACACAGGGGACATCAGTGGGTAGGGGACATGGACGCACACAGGGACACAGGGGACATCAGCGGGTGGGGGACACAGGGACACACACAGGGACACAGGGACACACACAGGGACACAGGGACACACACAGGGGACATCAGCAGGTGGGGGACACAGGGACACACACAGGGGACATCAGCAGGTGGGGGACACAGGGACGCACACGGGGGACACACACAGGGACACACACAGGGGACATCAGCAGGTGGGGGGACACAGGGACACACACAGGGACACGGGGACATCAGTGGGTGGGGGACACAGGGACACACACAGGGACACGGGGACATCAGCGGGTGGGGGACACAGGAACACACAGAGGGACACGGGGGACACGGACACGCACAGGGACACAGGGGACATCAGCGGGTGGGGGACAGAGGGACACACAGAGGGGACATCAGTGGGTGGGGAGACACAGGGACACACACAGGGACACACACGGGGACACAGGGGACATCAGCGGGTGGGGGACAGAGGGACACACACAGGGACACACACGGGGACATCAGCAGGTGGGATGGCATCCCAAATGTCCCCACAAAGATGGCATCTCAAATGTCCCCAAAGGGATAGAACATCCCAAATGTCCCCACAGCCCTTCCCAGTGCACAGGGATGGGACATTCCCAATGTCCCCACAGGGATGGGACAACCCCAATGTCCCCCCAGCCCCAGGGATGGGACATCCCAAATGGGACATCCCAAATGTCCCCACAGGGATGGGACACTTCCAAATGTCCCCACAGACTCAGGGATGGGACATTTCCAAATGTCCCCACAGGGATGGGACATTTCCAAATGTCCCCACAGGGATGGGACATCCCAAATGGGACATCCCAAATGTCCCCACAGCCACAGGGATGGGAGATCCCAAATGTCCCCATAGGGATGGGACATTTCCAAATGTCCCCACAGGGATGGGAGAACCCAAATGGGAGATCCCAAATGTCCCCACAGGGATGGGAGATCCCAAATGTCCCCACAGGGATGGGAGATCCCAAATGGGAGATCCCAAACATCCCCACAGGGATGGGACATTTCCAAATGTCCCCACAGCCGTGGGAGATCCCAAACATCCCCACAGGGATGGGACACCCCCAGTGTCTCCACTCCACCCTCTCTGGGTGCTCCCAGCCCCCCAGTGACATTTCTGAGGACATTTCGGGGTCCCCTGCCCACCTTGAAGCCAGCCACAGCCCCTGACTGCAGGTCAGACTCGATGTTGCCCGGGTCCAGGTAGGCGATGCTCATCAGGAAGCCCGGCCCCGTGAACGCCCACAGCTTGCGGAAGCTGAAGCAGGAGTGCTGCAGGAGGGACACAAATTAACCCATTAATTAATTAATGAATTCATGAATTCCCTCACTGACACCCCATAGGGGTCTCCTCCAGCCAGGTCTCACAAGCACTTGGAGATTTCTGTCACATTTGAGACAGCTCAGCTGTTTCAGATGGTTAAAAATCAACAGGGGCGGTGTTGGAAACAGAAAATTTTCATAAAAGGCAAAATAACAAAAATCTTTATAGAGAAAAACCAAGCCAGGTGCAAGAGGGGAAAAAAGTAACTCCACTGATGTAAGGGTCTCCTTGAGCCAGGTCTCATCAGCTCTTGGAGATCCACACACCCAAGGTAGCTCAGCTACCTCAGATGGCATAAAATCAGCAGTGGTGGTGTTGGAAACAGGAAATTTTAAATAAAAAGAAAAATAACAAAACTCTTTACAGAGAAAATCTGAGTTAGGTGCAAGAGGGGAAAAAAACCCAAACTCCACTGATGTAAGGGTCTCTTTGAGCCAGGCCTTGTAAGCTTTTGGATATTTATGCACACTTGAGACAGCTCAGCTACTTCAGATGGATAAAATCAGCAGGATGGCTTCTGTGCTGGAAACAGAAAAGTTTTCATAAAAGGCAAAATAACAAAAATCTTTATAGAGAAAAACTGAGTTAGGTGCAAGAAGGGAAAAAAGCCAAACTCCACTGATGTAAGGGTCTCTTTGAGCCAGGTCTCATCAGTTCTTGGAGATTTATTTCACACCCAAGATAGCTCAGCTGCCTTAGATGGCATAAAATCATCAGTGGTGGTGTTGGAAACAGGAAATTTTAAAGAAAAGGCAAAAAACCAAAACTCTTTACAGAGAAAAACTGAGGTAGGTGCAAGAGGGGAAAAAAACCCAAACTCCTCTGATGTAAGGGTCTCTTTGAGCCAGGTCTCATCAGCTCTTGGAGATTTATTTCACACCCAAGATAGCTCAGCTACCTCAGATGGCATAAAATCAGCAGGATGGCTTCTGTGGTGGTGCTGGAAACAGAAAAGTTTTCATAAAAGGCAAAATAACAAATCTTTTAATACAGAAAACTCGAGGTTTTTGCTCCTGCTAAAGCACCCCACAAAAGCAATCAGTTCCTTTGTTCTCTTCTTTTTCTAATGAATTGCTCAGGTGGGACTTTTTGGCTCCTGTCCCATTGGCTCTCCTTAAGTTTGAGGTGAATCCCTCAGGTCCTATGAGGTGTCTTCTTTGCTGATTGAGGAAAGAAACTTCTGGGCTTTTTTCCTTTTTAAGAGACCAAGGACAGTTTGGTCACTGCCAACAAGAGGCACAATCCTGTGTCACCCCAGGCAGGGGCTCAGCCTGCTCCTAAACCCACCCCAAACTCTGCAGGGCTGCAAAACCAAACCAAGCCCTGATCTCACCCTAAACCCAGCCTGATCCTAAACCCTGCCTGTTCCTAAACCCAGCCTGTTCCTAAACCCTGCCTGCTCCTAAACCCAGCCTGCTCCTAAACCCAGCCTGATCCTAAACCCAGCCTGCTCCTAAACCCAGCCTGCTCCTAAACCCAGCCTGTTCCTAAACCCAGCCTGTTCCTAAACCCAGCCTGATCCTAAACCCAGCCTGCTCCTAAACCCAGCCTGCTCCTAAACCCAGCCTGATCCTAAACCCAGCCTGCTCCTAAACCCAGCCTGCTCCTGAGCCCAGCCTGATCCTGAGCCCTGCCTGCTCCTGAGCCCAGCCTGATCCTGAGCCCTGCCTGATCCTGAGCCCAGCCTGATCCTGAGCCCAGCCTGATCCTGAGCCCAGCCTGATCCTGAGCCCAGCCTGATCCTGAGCCCAGCCTGATCCTAAACCCAGCCTGATCCTAAACCCAGCCTGATCCTGAGCCCAGCCTGATCCTGAGCCCAGCCTGATCCTGAGCCCAGCCTGATCCTGAGCCCAGCCTGATCCTGAGCCCAGCCTGATCCTAAACCCAGCCTGCTCCTAAACCCTGCCTGCTCCTAAACCCAGCCTGATCCTGAGCCCAGCCTGCTCCTAAACCCAGCCTGCTCCTAAACCCTGCCTGATCCTAAACCCAGCCTGTTCCTAAACCCAGCCTGATCCTGAGCCCAGCCTGCTCCTAAACCCAGCCTGTTCCTAAACCCAGCCTGTTCCTAAGCCCAGCCTGATCCTGAGCCCAGCCTGATCCTAAACCCAGCCTGCTCCTAAACCCAGCCTGATCCTGAGCCCAGCCTGATCCTAAACCCACCCCAAACTCTGCAGGGCTGCAAAACCAAACCAAGCCCTGATCTCACCCTAAACCCAGCCTGATCCTAAACCCAGCCTGATCCTAAACCCAGCCTGCTCCTAAACCCAGCCTGATCCTAAACCCAGCCTGATCCTAAACCCAGCCTGATCCTAAACCCAGCCTGCTCCTGAGCCCAGCCTGCTCCTGAGCCCAGCCTGCTCCTGAGCCCAGCCTGCTCCTGAGCCCAGCCTGATCCTGAGCCCAGCCTGATCCTGAGCCCAGCCTGATCCTGAGCCCAGCCTGATCCTGAGCCCAGCCTGATCCTGAGCCCAGCCTGATCCTAAACCCAGCCTGATCCTGAGCCCAGCCTGATCCTGAGCCCAGCCTGATCCTAAACCCAGCCTGATCCTGAGCCCAGCCCAAAGCTGGGATTGCTGGGCCCAGTCTGAGCTGTCCCCAGGCTCTGGGACAGCCCAGGTGACCCCCATGGAGCCCCAGGGGGAAGCAGGAGCCTCCCCAAGGGCAGGGGCCAGGGGGACACAGGGGACAGTGTCACGAGCCCAGCCACAGCTGCCACTCCCTGATAAGGGACACAAAGGGCCCAGGTCCCTCCCTGAGCTCTGCCAGGGCCCTTCCCTGCCCTCTGGCTGCTCCAAATCCCCTGGGATCAATCATTAACACAGCTGGGGCCTCACCAATCCCCCAGACCCCGGCAGATCCCTCCCTCCCCCTGTCCCAGTCATCCCCAGTGCAGCCTGCAAGGGGAACTGGGGCCCGTGGCAGTGACTCAGGGGGCTCTGAGGCTGATTTTCCCAGCAGGAAATGACCCAGCCTAAACCAGGTTTTGACCTAAAAAATGTTTCCTCACAATTCCTTGTGATTTTTCATCATTCCTGAGCTGGCAGGAGCTGAAATCCCCAGGTTTTACTCCTGATTGGGAAATGGTAACATTGGGAAATTCCAACATCCTCCTGCTGCCTCCTGGTGCTGCCCAAACCAGGGGGGCACCAGGAGAGCCTGAAACCCCCCAGGAGCACAGGGAGACCCCAAATGTCCCCACAGGGATGGGACAATTCCCAATGTCCCCACAGGGATGGGAGATCCCAAATGTCCCCGCAGGGATGGGACAATTCCCAATGTCCCCACAGGGATGGGACATCCCCAGTGTCCCCACAGGGATGGGACAATTCCCAATGTCCCCGCAGGGATGGGACACCTCCAGTGTCCCCACAGGGATAGGACACCCCAATGTCCCCACAGGGATGGGACACCCCCAATGTCCCACAGGGATGGGACATCCCCAATGTCCCCACAGGGATGGGACAATTCCCAATGTCCCCACGGGGATGGGACACCCCCAATGTCCCCACAGGGATGGGACACCCCCAATGTCCCCACAGGGATGGGACATCCCCAATGTCCCACAGGGATGGGACACCCCCAATGTCCCCACAGGGATGGGACACCCCAATGTCCCACAGGGATGGGACACCCCAATGTCCCCACGGGGATGGGACAATTCCCAATGTCCCCACGGGGATGGGACACCCCCAGTGTCCCCACAGGGATGGGACACCCCCAATGTCCCCGCAGGGATGGGACACCCCCAATGTCCCCGCAGGGATGGGACACCCCCAATGTCCCCACAGGGATGGGACAATTCCCAATGTCCCCACAGGGATGGGACACCCCCAATGACCCCACAGGGATGGGACAATTCCCAATGTCCCCACGGGGATGGGACACCCCCAATGTCCCCACAGGGATGGGACATCCCAATGTCCCCACAGGGATGGGACACCCCCCAATGTCCCCACAGGGATGGGACATCCCAATGTCCCCACAGGGATGGGACAATTCCCAGTGTCCCCACAGGGATGGGACACCCCCAATGGCCCCACAGGGATGGGACAATTCCCAATGTCCCCACAGGGATGGGACAATTCCCAATGTCCCCACAGGGATGGGACACCCCAATGTCCCCACAGGGATGGGACAATTCCCAATGTCCCCACGGGGATGGGACATCCCAAATGTCCCCGCAGGGATGGGACACCCTCAATGTCCCCACAGGGATGGGACACCCCCAATGTCCCACAGGGATGGGACATCCCAATGTCCCCACAGGATGGGACACCCCAATGTCCCCACAGGGATGGGACACCCCCAATGTCCCCACAGGGATGGGACATCCCAAATGTCCCCGCAGGGATGGGACATCCCAATGTCCCCACAGGGATGGGACATCCCCAGTGTCCCCACAGGGATGGGACATCCCAATGTCCCCGCAGGGATGGGACATCCCCAGTGTCCCCACAGGGATGGGACATCCCAATGTCCCACAGGGATGGGACACCCCAATGTCCCTGCAGGGATGGGACAATTCCCAATGTCCCCACGGGGATGGGACACCCCCAATGCCCCCACAGGGATGGGACAATTCCCAATGTCCCCGCAGGGATGGGACAATTCCCAATGTCCCCACAAGGGATGGGACACCCCCAATGTCCCCACAGGGATGGGACACCCCCAATGTCCCACAGGGATGGGGACAATTCCCAATGTCCCACAGAGATGGGACACCCCAAATGTCCCCACAGGGATGGGACACCCCCCAATGTCCCCACAGGGATGGGACAATTCCCAATGTCCCCCACGGGGATGAGGACACCCCAATGTCCCCACAGGGATGGGACACCCTCAATGCCCCCACTCCTGTAACACCCCAGGCAGGGGCTCAGCCTCCTCCTTAACCCCATCCCAAATTCTGCAGGGATAGTTTATAAAAAGATAGCTTTATCTATAGAAACTATATATAACTGTAAATTTCCCATCACAACTGCAACATAGAACCTATATATATATATATATATATTTTATATGTAACTATAAAGGATAGTTTTGTCCCTCCATCAACAGAAATCACATTCCTCTGGGTGCCTGAGGGTGATTTTCCCAGCAGGGTTCCCCCACTCACCGTCTCATCCTCGGGGATGGGGATCTTGCTGTCGAAGTAGGTGCTGAAGGGCTTCCCCATCCTCAGCCTCGGGGGCTGCAGGGGGCTCCTGCTGCTGGAGATGGTGCTGAGCACCCCCCCCGAGCCCCCCCGGGCTCCCCAGAGACATCCTCTGCAGGGACACAGAGAAAGAGAGTGAAACCAGGGAAAAATCAGGGGAGTTAGGAAGGAATTCTGGCTTGGTAAGGCCTGGGAAATGTTCAAGGTTGGCCCTGGGGAATGCCAGGCCTTGTTGTTGGCTGCAGCAGGTGAAACTGCACTATGAAGTCACTATATGATAAATAATGTAATTATTAAATAGAATTATTGTTTAAAGAGTCATGAGAAACTGTGTGAGGGGTTTGAGGGGATGACGAGAAATCCGTGCTTGGATGAAATCAATGTCTACAATAGAACAATCCAAGTTTGATAATGAATATTTAAATTATATAATGATAGAATATAAAACTGTAGCTGTGTAATCAGTGTATGAAAATATAATTATTAGATATAATTATTGTTCAAAAGAGTCATGAGAAACTGTGTTAGGGGTTTAGGGGGATCACGAGAAATCCGTGCTTGGGTGAAATCAATGTCTACAACAGAACAATCCAAGTTTGATAATGAATATGTAAATTATATCATTATAGAATATAAAACTCTACCTGTGTAATCACTATATGATAAATAATGTAATTATTAAATAGAATTATTGTTTAAAGAGTCATGAGAAACTCTGTTAGGGGTTTGAGGGGATCACCAGAAATCTGTGCTTGGATGAAATCAATGTCTACAACAGAACAATCCAAGTTTGATAATGAATATGTAAATTATATAATGATAGAATATAAAACATGTTCAGCTCAAAATGTCGGGTCAGATTTGGGTCTGTAGCCCTGACACCCAGAGCTCTTCAATAAAAGCACTGCAGGTGCTGTATAATCATAATCAAAATTAATAATCATAATCAATAATCAATCATAATCAATCATAGTAATAATCAATCATAATTAATCAACCTATAATCATTCTGTGATTTTGTGCTCCTGAATGCCAACAGAGGCACAGGAGCAGCGAGACCCTGCAGGGACAGGAGATCTGACAGGAGCCAGCACAGCTGATGCTTAATTTATCACTAATTAAGTGATAAAGAAGTAATTGAATTAAAATACCCCACACTGCTGCACCTCTCACAATCTCCTCTCCCTCCTGGGTCCAGGCTGGGATTTATTTATTCCAGGGAATTTTAAAAATCCCTGGTCTGGAGTGGTGGAGGAGCAGCGTCCCCAAAATGATTAATGACTAATTAATGATTAATCTGGATGAGCCAGATCCCAGAGAGGTCTGGGGCTGCTCCTGCAGCTCCATCCCAGCCTCTCCTGCTGGATCCCAGGGAAATCCAGCACTGGAAACAAGGGGCAGGGAGGGATGGGCCAGCAGGGACAGCCTGAGAGCGCCAGGGGCTCCAAAGGTGAGGGGTGAGGAGAGGGAGCGGGGCCACCCTGCAGGCTGCCACACCCTGGGAGATCCTGCCACATCCCCACATCCCACATTCCCAGATCCCCAGATTCCACATCCCCAGATCCCACATCCCCACATCCCACATCCCCAGATTCCACATCCCCACATCCCCAGATCCCACATCCCCAGATCCCACATCCACAGATCCCCATATTCCACATCCCCACACTCCCAGATCCCACATCCCCACATCCCCAGATCCCACATCCCCAGATCCCCAGATCCCACATCCTCAGATCCCACATTCCCATATTCCACATCCCCACATCCCCAGATTCCACATCCCCACATTCCCATATTCCACATCCCCAGATTCCACATCCCCAGATTCCCAGACTCCACATCCCCAGATTCCACATCCCCACATTCCCATATTCCACATTCCCACATCCCCAGATCCCCATATTCCACATCCCCACATCCCACATCCCCACATTCCCAGATTCCACATCCCCACATTCCACATCCCCACATTCCCATATTCCACATTCCCACATCCCCATATTCCCACCCTCTGCCCCAACACCAGCAGCAAAATCTCCATCCTGTGCTCTCTCCCAGTCCCTCACAGTCCCACGCTCTCTCCCAGTCCCATACAATCCCATACTTGATCCCATCCTCTCCCCAAATCCCACGCTCTCTCCCAGCCCTATACAATCCCATGTTCTCTCCCAACCCCACACAACTCCACGCTCTCTCCCAATCCTATACTCAATCCCACACTCTCCCCCAACCCCACACAATCCCACACTCTCTCCCCACACAATCCCACATTCTCTCCCAATCCTATACTCAACCCCACACTGTCTCCTAACCCCACACAACTCCACACTCTCTCCCAGTCCCACACAGCCCCACACTCTCCCCCAATCCCATACTCGACCCCACACTCTCTCCTAATCCTATACAATCCCACAGAACCCCACACTCTCTCCCAATCCCACACTCAACCCCACTCTCTCCCAGCCCTATACAATCCCATATTCCCTCCTAACCCCACACAGCCCCACACTCTCCCAGTCCCACACAAACTCACACTCTTTTCAGGTCTATACAATCCCACACTGGATCCCATATCCTCTCCCAGTCCCATTCTCCCCAAACCCCACATTGCCCCACACAGCCCCACTCACAGCCCCCCCAGCCCCACTCACAGCCCCCAGCCCCACTCACAGCCCCACTCACAGCCCCCCAGCCCCACTCACAGCCCCACTCACAGCCCCACTCACAGCCCCACTCACAGCCCCCAGCCCCACTCACAGCCCCACTCACAGCCCCACTCACAGCCCCCAGCCCCACTCACAGCCCCACTCACAGCCCCACTCACAGCCCCACTCACAGCCCCCCCAGCCCCACTCACAGCCCCCCCAGCCCCACTCACTGCCGCTGTCCCCGGGCGCCATCCCCGCCTCTCCCGCGGCCGCCGCGCTCTGGGCCGGGCCGGGCCGGGCCGGGCAGGGCAGCCCAGAGCGGCCATTGCATCACCGGCCCCTCCTCCTCCTCCTCCTCCTCCTCCTCCCCCGGCCTCCCGAGCCCGGCCGGGGCCTCCTCGGACAGGGGAACCCTGCTGGGAACTGCCCAGGTGTGCTGGGAGCCCTGCCAGAGCTGCCCAGGTGTGCAGGGATCCCTGCCAGGGCTGCCCAGGTGTGCAGGGAGCCCTGTAAGAGCTGCCCAGGTGTGCTGGGAGCTGCCCAGGTGTGCAGAGAGTGCTGTCAGAGCTGCCCAGGTGTGCAGGGAGCTCTGCCAGAGCTGCCCAGGTGTGCTGGGAGCTGCCCAGGTGTGCTGGGAGCCCTGCCAGAGCTGCCCAGGTGTGCAAGGAACCCCGTCAGAGCTGCCCAGGTGTGCTGGGAACTGTCCAGGTGTGCAGGGAGCTCTGCCAGAGCTGCCCAGGTGTGCAGGGAGCCCTGTCAGAGCTGCCCAGATGTGCAGGGAGCCCTGTCAGAGCTCTCCCCCAGGACATCCCTGCCCAGGCTGGGCTGGTTCAGCTGGGCTGGGTGAGCCCAGGGTGCTGCAGGGGCTCAGCCCAGAACCCCAAAAAGCACAAAAAACAGGGATGGGGGAAGGGAAGGGAAGGGGGGGATGAGGGCTCACCCCAAAAAGGGGATGGGGCTGAAGGGAACACCCCAAAAAGCCCAGGGATGGGTGAAGGAAAGGGAAGGGAGGGATGAGAGCTCAGCCCAGCACCCCAAGAAGCACAAAAAGCAGGGATGGGGCTGAAGGGAGCACCCCAAGAAGCCCAGGGATGTCTGAGGAAAGGGGGTGCCCCCGTGCCCAGCTCACCGTAGGACGTTTTCCTCTCCATGTCTGAGGTGCCCATGGGGGAGGCCTTGCCCTGCTCTGGGAGCTGCTTCACTCTGGACACATTGGCTGGGGAAAAAAAGGGGAAAATCCTGTCAGGGTGAGTCAGAAACCCAGATGGTAAAAATTCTTCACTTTCTGTGCTGAAAGGCAGAGGCTCACAAAAAACCCCACTGCATTTGGCCTGGGGCTGGGAAGGAATTCCAAAATTAATTAATACCACTAAGATTACAAGTGTATTGTTGGTTAAAAGTGTGGAATATCACAAAGCAGAAAACTTAAGAGTTTTAAAGTGTAGTAAT